>NW_004955489.1:7694109-7714166 GCF_000276665.1 Chinchilla lanigera
AGGCTGTGGAGAAATAGGAACCCTTCTCCACTGCTGGTGGGAATGCAGACTGGTGAAACCACTGTGGAAATCAGTTTGGAGATTCCTCAGAAAACTAAGTGTAGAGGTCCCATTCAACCCAGCTATTCCCATTCTGGGTATTTTCCCAGAAGATCTAAAACCTTCATATCACATCAATATATATGCACCTATGTTCATAGCAGCACAATTTGTGATTGTTAAATTGTGGAAGCAACTGAAATGTTCATCCACCGAGGACTGGATAAGAAAATTGTGGTACTTTTATAGAATGCAATATTACTCAGCTATAAAGAATGATAAGCTCGAGGCCTTTATAGGTAAATGGTCACAACTAGAGACCATACTCATAAGTGAAATAAATCAGACTTGCATGTGCAAGCACCGCATTGTCTCCCTAGTGTAAAACCTGAAAGAATTACTTTAAACTTGGAGGTATGATAGACATTGTGAAATAATAGGAAAACACTCAAGGGTCAAGGGCAACTGGGATGTGGGAAAAGAGAAGGGAAAGAAGGAGAAATTTTGTGTGTATGTATATACAGGATAGTTAACATAGTTGATCCACTATCGTCTATTTCTTTGCTGAAAGAAACTGTCAGTGAGTCCTTGATTGATCACTATTGCATGTCTCTATCTGTTTTCATGAAAAACCACTTTGAACATATCTATATGTAATACAAGAAGATTGTTAATTTCCTACCACTTTGTAAGTCTGTATTGTCTGTACTGTTCTTTTGCTATTTTGTAAAATGTCTGTCTGCTAATGTTTTCCTCCTTTTATTTTTAAAATAAAAAGAAGAACAATCTGTCTTTCTATCAAATCAGGAGCCAGAGATGTAAGTTTCAATTGCTCTTGTAAATGATCTGAGAAGGCAAAGGAGTCCTCATATTTCTCCTGATGAATAGTTGACAATTTAAAATAATTAGAGGACTTGGTTCTTGTCCTTCTTAGACCTTCAAGAATGCATTTCTGAAGATGTCCCTATTCCAGTCTCCCATCTAGTTGGTAGGCCAGTAAGGATGTTTTGAATTGATTTCTTGGGCTCCATTAGGAACCAGCTATTCCCCTGGCTGTCTATTTTCTGACCTTCTAAAATTAACAACATGATATTCATCTCCAAATGTGAATCCAGCCAGTAATACTGCTTGTCTCTCATTAGAGGATAATATTTAATTTAAGAGTAATATTATATCTTTCTGGTGAAGTTCATAGTAAGTCCCTTAAAGACCTCGATGTACATATGAGAGTCATTTAAAAACTTTCCCAGATCTTCCTTATCTGTTTGTGATAACTGATAGCAAGTGAAGGGAACTTTAGGCTCAGTAATAGTGATGAGGCTTTAATTAAGGTTGTCTTGGAAACCTCAAACTTAGAGTCCAAAGAGCAAGGGAAGGGAACCTCAGGCTCAGTAATAGTAGATGCATTCAATTGTGCCTTAAAGGGCCAGAAGCATCTGGTTTTCCAGGGGCTTACATGTACGTTTTGAACACAAGAAAGGATCATCTCTTGATGCAAGGAAAGTCTGAATATAAAGTAATTCTGTCCATTTTCCCTCTCTTTTACAGTACAATTCTAGTTGCACAGTGGTATCATATCATAGTCAATACTTTCCTCTGCATTCCATTTCTCATCTAGAGGGTAGGCAGGCCATGCATGAGTGCCAAAAAATATTAAAGAGCTCTTTCTCAATATGTAAGGGTTGAACAATTTGTAGTGTTTAAGAACACATTCCAAAGGAGTGCAAGAATTCAATATTGAGTTTCTCATTTGAAACACAAGAGGAAAACAGGTGTCCCTTTTAATCCCTACTTGGTTTCTATATGCTTTCAAGATATCCTCTGATGTGGCCAGGTTAGAACACGTGGTTGCTATCCAGAGAGTGACCAGAAGATATATCAGGTGGGACTAGCCATCGTTACTGACTTGTATCCCTGCCTTCCTTGGAAACTCACACTCCTAACTTAAGCATGTATTTCCAAAAGCACAAGTTGCAATTGATTCCAACTATAACAGTCATATTTAAAGAAGGAAACTTTGCTAGCAAAATTAAACCAATAATCAAGAGACCTGAACAACTGCTTTTTAATTCTTTAAAAGAGAATGGGGGAAAAAATCAAATGGCAAATTGGAAGTGGCTTGTGCACTTCCCAGCCTGCAAAAGAGATCATCTGCAGAGATAGAGAGGCAAATAATAGCTTGGAAAAACCCTGCCCTTTGCCCTAGATGAAAGAAATCCCCAAGACTTTTGTGCTGTCTACATAATCACCTTGATAATCTTCCTTAGAAGCAAGACAAGGCTAAGTTTTATTCAAAATATACTCTAAAATTTCTGTCTCTATATCAGCAATGTACTTATGGAACTCAAAGTTTAAAACCTGTATCCATTTTTCAGCAACCACAACTTACTAGTGAAGGTACTTCCCTGCTCTGCACACATAAATTATGAGAACCAGGTCTAGGATGGGAGACAGAGAGCCAAAATGTTGGGGATTCTCCCTTAAATTGAATGTGCTCCTTATCTAAGATGACTTCCCCGTCTTTGATGTTAGAAAACACTCATTTTCTATGGGCTCAACTTAAAGTTCTTAGTTGCTGGATAGGAGTGAAAATTAAGACAGTTCAAGGCTTTTCCATCTCTGATCTTTAGCAGAAATATGCCTCAAAAAAAAAAAAAAAAAAAAGGAAAGTACAAAGTGACAGGAAAAAATCAGAAGTGAGATAAAAAAAAAGGCAGTCTTTTTTTCTCAAACTCACAGTGAGTTATTGTGACAATTTGCCCATGAGTCATCACCCTCACCCTGGAAAAGTGAGAGTGGGGAATCTTGAGGGCTAAGATTGTCTCCTAACTAGAGGAAGATCAGACCAGAAAGGAAACTGAGGCAGAACAGGTTCAACATTTCCCTCTAGAGTGTACAGGGAGGGATCAGGCCACACTGTCTCAGTGAAAATTGTCCCTCTAATCTAAAGAATGACTGCTGACCTATTGCATTTGAACTGGCCACTGGGGTCCCATGATTTATTAATAGCCATATACATTTTCTAAATATAAACTACATTTCATAAAAAGACCCATTTATAGAATTTCATGAATTCACATTTTGGTTAGTATCAAAGTCTACTAGAAGATGCCCTAACATCACTTTTTCTTAGCACTGCTGTTGAAAATAAGATAACAAAGTACAATAGTCAAAACAAGTTAAACAAGTCATCCAAGGAGCACCAATAAATTCAGTAACTAGTAAATTGAAAAGCAACACATACAGGACCTTGCTTGCAAAAGTAAAATGCCCCATCAAAGAAACATCATAATATTCCCATGTTCTCAATTTAAATGTATCATTTTAATAAAAAACAATGTGTAAAAAAGACAAAGCATAAAAATTCAAGGCATAAGCCATTAACAAACAAGGGTGACAATTTCTGATTGTTCGAACAAGTCATAATCCAGAATCCATGACAGAAATGCAAACTCTTACCTCTTTCCAATTATTTCTCTGGTGCCTCTAAATGACACAGGGGAAGTAAATGTAACTCCCAACAAGCTAGATGTCAGATATGCAGAGTTTGTGATCCCCATAATTGAAGAATGAATTCTAAGGATCAACGCAGGTTAAGAGTAGCAAAACGTTATTGAGAGAGAGAGAGCTCCTGAGAGCAGGAGGGGACTCAAAAGTGGATTGCCAACAAGCCCACTTCTCAGAGGAAGTTTAATAGAGTGAAATCATGAGCTGGGTACAACATGGGTCAAAACTATAATGAACCAATTAGATTAAAAGTATAGCTATTTAGGAAACATTGATCCAATGGGGAAGCAGGTCACGTAGCAAGTGTACATGGAAAGAACAAAGACCTCCTTTAGGAATGAGTGGATTGGGGGGTCTTGATCACTCATCAGCCTGACTGATGACTATCTAGACTATTGGACCAGGTGGTATCAATTACTTTATCCCTTGGGGAGGCAAGTAGACCTTATCATCCGGTCTTTATCTTGAGGCCTGGCCTCCAACAGATGCACCTCTGGCCACAATTGTAATGTATTCTTATCCTCTGCACTGACTCTCCTGGAGCTCAACACTTTCTGACTGCCTACTATATTTCTACTTAGCTGCCTGTAATATTATCAAACTCTTCAAGTGGCTCTGGAGCAAACTATCTTTTTCAAAGCACTTTCTTAGGGTGCTATTCAATCTTGCCAAGCTCTCCCAGTGAGACTTGCCCCATCTTCCATGAGACCCTATTGGTCTTCAAACTGTGGTCTCTATTTTCCTGAAGGTGCACAAACACTTTCCAAGAAAGTTTAAAGAGAATCAATGTCCAGATCTTTAAGTTCAATGTACAATATACTTTTCCCTAAAACTCATGTGCCTGATAGAATATTCATGGTGGAAGAATCAGGCCAGTATTCTCCACCAGCCTTCTTACATATTACTAAAAAAAGCATAAGTCTCACCGACTGACTCTCCCTATGGCACATTACCCTGGGAATGTAAACACCTAAGGAAAAACAAAGAGCAATTTGAAATACAGTGCTGATGTTAAAAAAAAGTGGATGACTCTAATCAAGATTGAGTAACAAACTTCTTTGCAAGTAGGTGATATCTAATTCCTTGCTTTCCACAAAACTGAAGAATGTCTTAGGTATATATATTGCTGCATTATTGATCATTGGAAATGTATTTCATTGTAACTCTTGTATGCTAATGGCGGGAATGTGAAATGGCACAGCCATTGTGAAAGATATCATGCTGTTTTCTCAAAAAATTAAAAATGAAATTATATGATCCAGCAGTCACTTCTAGTTATATGCACAAAAGAATTGAAAGCACATTATCTCAAACACTTATATTCACAGCAGCATTCTTCATAGTAGTGGAAATGTGGAAGTAACCCAAGTGTCTACCAAGTAAAGAGTAAATAAACAAAATGTGGTACATGCATACAATGGAAAATTATCCTGCCATAAAAAGTAAAGAAATCTGACATAACCTACAACATGGAAGAAACTCCATGGTATTATGCTAAGTGAGGGAACTCAAAGATCGGATCAAGAGATTGAGAGGGGTGGGAGGGGAGGGAAGGAGGTTAAAATAAAGAATGAAAATGTGTTCTGTACATGTACCAGCTCCACACAAGGAATACAAACACTATGTACTACAAATAGGCACCAATAAAAATACAGAAATAGGCTTTATCACAAATTAAAAACAAAAACCAATATTATATGGTTTCACACATATAAGGTACATATAGCAGTCAAATTTATAGAGACAGAAATTAGAATGTCAGTCTTGAGGGATTAGGGGCAGGGAATGGAAACATGATGTGCAATGAGTGAGGAGTTTTATTTTGGGAAGATGCAGCAGTTCTGGTCATGGATGGTGGCAATGATTGTACAACAGTGTGAAAATATTCAGTGCCACAGAATGGTACTCTAAAGTGAGTAAAATGGTAAATTCTGTGATGTTTATTTTACCATAATAAAAATGTAGCATCTGCCAAAAATGTATACACACTTCAAGACTAGAAAAACCTGTATAAATATTTTAATATTATACTTTTTTTAATTCTAAAGAGAGTAGTAAATGAGAAACAAAGAAAAAAATAGAACAGTAGCAACATACCAGTATCACAAACATAAACAAATCAAAGCAAGAATACATTTAGTGAGATATCATGAGATTCGTACACGTTTACTTTGGCATCCACAATTCTAAGAAGTGGTGGCCATTAGCTTACGGACATTTCTTAGTATGGCGAACTGTTGCTTCAGTAAACTTTGTCATTGAGATTGCTGAACATGCACTTTCAATTTCTTCTCTAAGGGCCAGCAGTGTAGTGGGTTTTCTGTGATATATGACATCCTCAGGGTCCTCCACAGAAGAGTAACATCATTTGTTGAAAAAACATGATACTATTTTTCTTTTCCTGAAGTATGTAAGTTTTTTGGGGCAGACTCTGTACATATCTCCATGATGGTAACTATGTGATTCGGGGGAACGGGTAACAAGAAAAGGATTTTCAAAAGCAGGTGATGTTATTTTAACAAAATCTACTCCTTCTAGTTCAATATACTTATTTACAAGAATGAGGTTTCTTTGTACTTACATCTATAAAAATGAAAAACAAATAAAATCAATGTCGAGTCTTGTCTCATTCCACCAATTAGCAATAGCTATCTTTGCTACATGAATTAATTGAACAAAAAAGCCTCATGCACTTCCCTGACATAGTTTCTCAAATAAAAATCATACTTTTAAAAATGTAGTAGTTATTTATCAGAATTTGTAATGCATTTATAGTATTTTCATCAGTTGCATACCACTAATAATTTTTGTGGTAAATTAATCCAGCAGAAATTTTGGCACCTACAATCTATGGATACACACATTTAACATTTTAATTTAAATTTATTTTTAGCAGATACAGAGAAACATAAAAATTATATTAATCAGGTAACATAATAGTTCAATACATGTATGGATTGTGTAATGCTTAAATCAGAGTAGACATATCTCTGCCTTCAAATATTGATCATATTTTATGGTAAGAACATTCAAAACTCCTTTCCTAATAACAAAACAAAGAAAAACTCCTTTCCTTTAGCTTTTGGAAATATACACTGCATTGTCATTACCAATAGATACCCACTCTGTAATAATACATCAGAATTGCTTCCTCATATCTACAACCCATTGATCAGCTTCTTCCAAACTCTCCTTACCTCAGTTTAAACATCTAAAATTTTGATTTCTATACATATTTTTTGTTAAATGCTATTATCATAGATGTTAAGGCTTGTGTTTAGATGTCCCCCAAAGCCTCATGTGGTCTAGGTGTGGCTTTTTCAGGGGTGGCTGGATCTAGAGTGTATGCTGCTGGGATTGACTCATGGTGCAATGCTAGGCTCAAGGGCACTAGGAATAAGGGTGTGACGGCTACTCACCCTAAGTAGTCTGGATAAGGTAAAAGGAGCAAAAGACTATCTTCTGCCCTATCGTGAAAGTTTCTCCTCTGCAAAGCCTGTCTGCCACACCACCCTGCCTTAGAGCCAGACTACTATGGACTGAAACTTCTACAAACTGTAATCTAAATAAACCTTTTCCCCTTGAACTTTGGGTGCTGGGTATAGTAACTAAGACAATAGGTGATTAGTCAGAATTTCTCACATAATAATACAGTAATGCAAGAGTCTATTAATCTGATTGTTAATATATATCTATGATAATTTATAAGGACTTACAAGATAAATATGTACTACTAAAGTGCACACTAAAGACTTATAAGATAAATAAATAAATCTGATGCTGGCAGAACAAAAGGGTGGGTGAAGAGGAAGGGGAAATAAAGAATTGAGATGTGTTACATGCATATACCAATTCCCCACAATGAATGGAATCATTATATATTGCAAACATGTACAAATAATTTTTAAAAATCACATTAGGAAAAATTTTTTAAAAAGATTCTATGAAAGAAGTAGAATGTGGATTTACAGAGGAAAAGAACAGTAGAATATTTCTGACTGTTGGAAAAAAGCTTATATAAGTATTTTTAGATCTTTTGGATATGGAACTGTCCTATTTTAAATGACAATATCTATATCATGAGAAAAATTGCATCCTTTGCAACTCAAAAGTTTAAACTTATGAAGAAAAAATTTGAAAGTCAAATAAAATGTCTGAAGGATGTTTACTTTTCCAAAATTATTTTTGTGCACAAACAAGTAAAAATATTTGAATTACTATTTGTTGTAGGTCTTTTCCCATTTCTTCTCACACTGGGCATGCCTGATTCAAGTCTGATTTACTTTTCTCACCTCTTCTATCCATGGAAAGGCTAAGTCCTCTTGATTTCAGATTGAAAATACCATTTTCAGCAAAACTCATTGAAATGTCTGGATTCTGATAGAAATAATACTCAACCAGGGTTTTGTTCCTAATTGTTATGTTAAAAATTCTGACTAATCACCTATTGTCTTTTTTGCTTTGTTCCTTGAGGGAACCCTTGGCAATATCTGCAGACATTTTTACTTGTTCCAATTGGGTTGGGGTAGTACTAGCATCTAGTGGGTAGAGGGCATGAAGTCTGTGAACTTTGTACAATTCCCAAATGGAGGGAAAGTGATAATGGATAAAATGAATGAATGAAGAAATGAATCAATGAATAAACTTGAGCTGGTTCAGGTAAATCCTAGAAAAGGTACATATGCTAGGACTGTGCTAGGCCCTCAGAATATACCCTTGAACCTGGCCATCCAAAGGTTGTTTTAATGGAACCCACACTTTAGAGTTCCAGCCTAACTCGGTGTTTTTTCAGGCTAGAAGCTCCTGGCTGAAGTAGCAAAGGCTCTTCCTTTGTTCAGACCTACATTCCTCTGGCCTTTGGAGTGCTCTAAAAGCTCTCACTTTTTTAATTGCTTGGGTTAGGGTTTCTTTGTCCTCTTGTTGAGTCACTCTTCCTCAGGGAATGGCCTCAAGGCTCTCATCTCCATAACACATCCTTCTGTGTCAAACATCACCCAGGCTCAACAGCAGGACTCCAGAGTGGTTGCATTCCATCCCTCTGGTTCCCACCAGCCAGCAGAGTGGGCAGATCCAGTCTGATTGCCTCAGGGAAAGCTCTTTGCCTCCAGCTTCTTTTAAGAGGTAGTATGCACAGTATGCGACCTCTTTAACATACTTGATCCCTGGGTTTTAAAAATCTATGTTCAAAACAGTAGGGTCTGAAAATGCCCTTTCTTCCAAGTAGTTGGTTGGAAAGTTCAGCTATTTAAACAATAACCACATGAAAGTCATTTCACAAAGGGCTCTAACAGGCTGCTATTTCCTTTCAGGCTCCTGCCCCATCCTGAGTTCTTAGGGCCTGAAGATTCCATAGGAAGATCTCCATGTTTAGGGAGTGTATGTCTCCAAATATTCAGTCATGGAGCCTTTTCAGTATCTATAATTAACAATAGCTAAGGTTTATGAATGCTTATCATATTCCAGCACTGTGCTAAGCTCTTTCTAAAGGCCAGCCTACTGTAAGTGCCATCCAAGAGTGATAGTCATAGGCTAATGAGATTCTCCTTCCGTAGGCTATGCAAGTTTTCATTATCTTGGACTTTAAGGCTATCAAGCATGCCCTTAAAGGAAAAAGCTATTAATTCCCCTCCTGTAAGAAATGTTCCTGACTCTTTGATGTAATGAACATTTATTTAGTGGGGAAGTTTAAAATGTCTGTTTACCCACACACTCTTTCCCTGAGAATTGCTTCTCACTTAGAATCTCTGGTGAAAGAAGAATCCAAGCTTCCCAAGTGAGTCTACCTATCATGCCCTCAGTAAACTCAATGACTTAACTCAAGCTGGACAAATGCAACCCTGTTCCTAGAAATATGGAATTAAAATAACTGCAGCATTTGGTTATGGCAAAGAGTCTGTTGAAGAAAGTCATGATGTTTTATGTGCAAAGTGCTGGGTGGATTGAGTATGAAATTCTGTGATGTAAGGGAGTAGATAGATTGGAGGTACAACAGGAGACAGACTGTGTAACTCCCATGTAGGACCAATTCTCAATGAACTTCGGCTACCGTGAGGCCTGGCTTCCTTTGTTTACTTTCCTTGTGTTCTGTGACAATCCCGTGTCATTTGTTTTCAAGAAACTGGGCTATTTTTGATCTATGTTGTAGTTTTTTGTTTTTGTTTTTGTTTTTCTTCCGGTATCGGGAATCAAACTCATAACCTTGAGCTTGCCAGGCAGGCGCTGTGCCACTGAGCTAAGTCCCCAGCCCCTTGATCTATGTTGGATCAGTGTCTGTTCCTTGCAACCAAGGTAGGATAGGTAGGAAGGAGATAAGGAAAACCGTAACTAAAAACTACCTTTAAGAGGACTGTAACTTCCAGGACCAAGGCAAAGTTACCCAAGGTGAACACATCAGCATTCCCATGGTTAAATTTGGGCTCTTTCCTTCCAGACCCATCACACTCAAAATTCCTCAGGAATACTGTAAATCCATAAACTGATTTTCAATTGTTTAGAATAAATAAAGATATTAAAGGAATCATGAAGCAAAAAATAACCAATAAGATTTGGAAAATTCTGTCTATACATACTGCAAAAATGGAGGAAGTTTTTTCTGGAGATAATATCAGAGGTGTGGCTAGACTTTCGCGCTGTAAGGAGATGTCTATGAAGCTATTCCCTCATCTCAGCACAAACTGAGAATGGAGATGACATTATACCAGCAGACATCAGCAATTTGTGAACATCAGTGGGTTAATGTACTTATGAGTATAGTGTCCCCATTATCCAGTCACTTCTCCAAGAGTATCTTAATTCAATCAAAGTGATAATTAAGATTACATGGTACAAGCTCTTATGTGGGAAAGAACATACCAAAAACTTGTGGGTGAGCCTGGCATGCAGAGTGAAAGGTCAGAGCTCCTGCTTAGGACCACAGTGATGTGGTTTCCCCAGTAGGCATGGAGGGCAGAGTATCCATTCAATAACAATTATTTTCAAGCCTTACATTCTAAAGGAGCTTGCCATGCTAGGCTTTGGACTTGCTTTTGACCCACCACCCCTTTCTTCTTCCCAATTCCCCTATTTAGAATGAGAATATCTAACTTATACCTGTCCTATGATTGTATTTTAGAAGCACATAATTTGCATGGCTTCACAGGATCACAGCTGGACAGGAAGTTTTCCTCGTAATGAATATATCTCAAATCTCACTTATATCTGATTTGTTTAGGTGAACTTTAGACTTGGAATTGATATTGGGATGAGCTAAAACTTTTGGGGCTGTTAATAGGATGCAAATTTATTTCACAACAAAGAAAGACATTGTCTTGGTTACTTTTCTCTCGTTGCTGAGACAAAATACTCAACACATAAGGTTAGAGAAAGAAAGGTTTCTTTAGCTGACAGTTTATGGAGGTCTCAGTCCTTACTCAGCTGGCTCCAAGGCAGAGTGCCACTTGGCAGAGGGCAACAGTTCCCGGCAGTGGGAAAACAGCAAAAGCAACAGGAGCAAAAAGGGAGGAGCACAAAGAGCAAGCCTCTTTCCCTCCCTTATATTGTATGCAAGCTACCTGCTCTAGGGCGGGTGTAGCACTCACACATAATCCCAGCATTGGACCATGGATCAATCATAAACTCTAGAAGCTCCCTCCCATGACTGCATGAGGCTTTGCAGGGACATCTAGACACAAACCATAACACACATGAATTCTGTAAGGCCTGTAGTAGAATGTTATGGACTAAATTGTGCCTTTCTCCCAATTCATATATGTACTGAAGCCTTAACCCATAATGTAACTATATTTGGAAATCTTAGAGGTGTAATTAAGGTTAAGTAAGGCTATAATATTGGACCTTAATGCAATAAGACTGGTGCCCTTATAAGAAAAGTGTGAGGAACGTGAAGTCAGTCAGGCTAAGTATGCAGTGACATAGAGGGCTGGCCACAGAGGTGAAGAATTCTAAGAAAGCAACACCCAAAGAAGCTGATTGGCTACACTCAAGACTCAGTACCACAGAACAAGAACAGATGGCCCAACTACCACAACCGAAATAGTGGATAAGATGGGTGGAAATCAACACAAGAACCACATAAAAAGGGACACTGCAGAACTGCAAATTAGATGTCATCTTTTCCAACAACTGAGTGAAAGAACTTGGCCCACAAGCCACGTACTCAAGCCTCAAGGAACACAAGCTCTTCAAGATCTGCTTTGGATTGGACTGCTTTCCCAGTCTGCTTCAAGTTAGACCTGAACCTTTGTTCATTGAGTAATTTAGATTCAATTTGGTCTCATACTCATATGAGTGACAGAGATCAGGGCCTTATACCTGATTGTGTGTCTTATAGAACAAAAGTTTGATGTATAAATAATCCATACATTCGAAGGACAATATCAGTCTATTGTTTGATCTATTCAAATCCCTTACTCTGCTATCAGTTGCTAGTGATGAAGAGGAAAAGGCAGAAAATTCTCCCACCCCACTCACAGAAGTGACCATGTGAGAGTGTAAGATTAAGAAAGCCATCGGCACCCCAAAGGGAGAGCCCTTTTGACATATAGTCCTATTGATTTTAAGTCTCTAGCCTTCAGAACTGTAAAGAAATAAATTTTAGTTATTTAAGCCACCCATGTTGAGGTATTCTATTATGGCAGCCCAAGTTGTTTAATACAGATAGGTTGAATAGGAGATGCCAAGGTATTTATGTTGTGGTTATCTAGTTGGCAGCTAGAAATATGGTTGGAGTTCAAAAGAGATATAGCTGTGGGAGTCTTCTGATCATTGAAATATGGAGGTGGGTGAGACAGCTCAACCAGAGAGAAGTAGAATATGGAGAAAAAAGAGAAAAGTAGCTCAGGAGAAATTTGAGGTGGGTGAAATGGCACCTATAATTGAATGGCTCAGTGAAGAAGATAGAGGTACTAACTCTGGTAGAAAGTTAAAAGTGAGCTATAGCAGAAGCACAGGATATTTTGAAGCCAAAATAATTGATTAATAGCAACAAAGTGTTAGAAAATTCATGTGAGAAGAAAATCAACATCAGATTGTTAAACTTCCTATTTAGGGGTAAGAGGTATAGGGTTGTTTATGGAAAGTTAACTTACCCTGGGTTGTGGGTACTCACTCAGATATTCTATCAGTGAAAGATTTGCTGTTCCTTTGCTGGGAGTGTAATGTACACATAGTCTTCAGTAGTTTACCCTTTCAGAAACTGTGTCAGCTGCAGAGTTACATCCCCCAAGGTCACTCAATGTGTTTGTCAGCTTTCTGTTACTGCAACAAAATATGAGGTGACCAAATATAAAAAAGAAAGGTTTATTTTGGCTCACAATTTTGATGGTTTTGGCCCTTGATATGTTGGTCCCATTGCTTTTGGATCTGAGGCAAGTCAGTACGTTATGGCAGGGAGCACATGGAAAAGGAAGCTGCTTACTTCAGGGTGGCAAAGAAGCAACAAGAGATGCAAAGAGAGCAGTGTCTCCCAATTCCCTTTTTGGGGCATATCCAGATGATCTAAGACTCCCCACTAGTCCTGACCTCTTAAAGGTTTCTACCACCTTCCAATAGCATAATGGACTGGGACCAGTTCTCTAACACATGGGCTTTTGGTGAGATATTTAAGATCTAAACTATAGTATTTCCCTTCTTATGGTGACACACCTTCAATGACTGGTCTACGTGGTCCCAGTCTAGTTCAGGGCAATTCTGAAGAGCCTTGTAAGGTTGGCTTAGCAATCACTGGATCTGCATCACAGCTCATCTTCTCCCTCTGCCTAATCCTGCTTCCACTGATGTTAATCCTAAGGAACTCATTAGTAAGTAACTTGCATTTCAACTCTGCCTCAGAATTTGCTTCCTGGAGAATCCAACCTGACACTTGGGTTGAAGGAAAGATGTAGAGGATATAAATATAGACTGCCCTTGCAAGGCCTTGATGAGTGAAAGTAAGATGGGCTATATCCTGAGAGCAAGGATTTTGTCCTTTAATACCCTACACCAGGCATCAAGTTGGATGCACACTATGTGATTTAGCCTTGACTTTAGAATGCCGGGATGAAGAAAAAGTAGAAAACCAGACACCTAGTTCTTTAGATGTTTTCCTTGAAATATTCAAATAAAAATATGGAGCCAGGAAATATTTTATTAATATTTCCCTCCCCTAGTTCCCAGCCTCCCAACACACACACACACACACACACCAAACCACACAACACACAACACATGCACACACAACCCTCTAATATCTCCTAGATATAAATCATCCCCTTTAATTCTATCCTAGTTAATGTCGCACAGGAAAAGGGCTCATACTGTTTCTCATAGCCTAGAAAGTTATGGGGACAGGGAAAAAGAAAAAGAGGTAGGTAAATGAACAGAAACACTCACGGTTACTGATAACGAGGAACAATCCCAGCCACTGGGGTCAAACCAACCACTCAACTTCAGACTTGAGCTGTTTAAACTTAGTTCCTCACTTAACAAGAACTCTGTTAACTGGGAACAAACACGTTAGGCTGAGAGGTCTGGAAGACTCATGGGGTAGAGCCAGACAGAAGCTATACTAGTCTCAGCAGCCCTCTAATGTGTTAGATCCCAAGCCTCTCTGGAGAAAATAGGGCAGAAAAGAATGCTTAATGAAGTGAGTTGTGATCACTGAAGAGGGAGCTTCCCCACCAAGTCTCCAAAATGCAACTCAAAGGTTCCCTGTTTCATACAGTGCTCTTCCTGGAAGTCAGCGGGGACTCTATGCTTGAGTGCAAGAGATAGGCAGGGAGACAGGTGGGAACCATAGCTGTCATGATTAGCCGGCACCAAAGCTGCATAAAGCAGACGCTAGAGCACTTTCAGAGGTGCAAATGCTGACTGCAATCTGACCAAGGTGAAGGGCTCTGGGAAAACACAGACTTAGAAAGAGGTACACAGGAAAGAAAACAGGATGTATTTCATCAGATATTGCACCGCACATGGTGTGGGTCCAAATGGAAGCTATACTGGTCTGGACCGGTATAGGAAAAAACAGAGATACAAAAGCCTGCAAGTATGGATGTACTTAGTTCAAAAAAATTCTCTCAGAAATGCTAGGGGAGAAAGCACATATTACAAATATTTTCCAAGTGCTGCTCCTCAAAATGTCTCTGATTGTTCATGCTTTGTATGTGAAGGCTTAGAGGGTGCTAATCTAGAAAGTAACCACATGAAATAGGCAGAAAAGAAATGGAAAAGAACCTATTAAAACTACAGGAAATGGAATTACAACCCCTACAGCAACCTAAATGGAACTGACATTTCAAATCTGTGCAACTGGAAAAGTAATGCTTTATCCCTTAGCAATTACCTTTAAATTAAAGAGCTGTGCATTATTTTTAAAGCTCCAAAATTAAAAAAGAACAAAAATATTTAAATGCAAAAAAATAAAAAGTATATGTGCTGCAATCACACCCATGTTCTTATTTCACGTGCTTTAGTTTGCCCATACTATTTTTCATCAAGTTCAGTAACATTTTTTAAATCTAAAGAGCAAAAGAAAATTAAAGATAAAAAGAGATATAGATATAGATACAGATATACAGTTTGATTCTATCTATCTATCTATCTATCTATCTATCTATCTATGTATCTATTGACCTATCTATTCATGGAAGGATAGAAGTATGCTCCTAGGATATAATTAAACATCTACTTCAAATCAACATTTAAAAGCTCTGGTTGTTTTCCCCCAGACTACAATGTTATTGCATTTCTTGTCACCCTAAAATGGAATGCTCGAAGGAATGCAATCAGATTCTAGCATAGAATCTGTCATCTCAGAGCAGAGGTATTTTTATTTTTGTCCTCTAATGACCCATTGTTTTGTGCTCTAGCCCAAACTAATAACACTACAAATTTTTCTGATCCTACAGCTTTGAGTCTCATTGGTCATTTTCAATGTGGATAGAGAATTGCTAATTCTTCATCTGCTGATTTGGCAGGCTTTTATTGTATGCCACTTCTATGGCAGGGAATGTGTTATGTCCTGGGGAATACTGCTAGGGTGAAGCTGGAATCTCTGCCTATGAGTAGCTCAGATTGGTTGACTTTCAAATAGGCAACTAAAATATGTAAGGTCTGTGGTCAGCAGTGAGCACACTGCACAAGAGGAGCAAATGAGGAAGACACAAAGCCATGGAGAAAGGACTTCCTTCCAGAAGTGACATCTGAGTTGCAACACTTGACCGTTTTCCAGTGTAAGCTCTGTGAGGGCAAGCACCGTCAATTCATGAGTGTGCCTTCACCACCTGAGTGCCTGGTGCACAGTAGGTATTCAACAAATGATACTTAAGATAAAGCCTTTCTTGGAAAGGACTGGGAGAAAAGGATAGGCCTAATATTTTCCCCTTCCATTTTCACAGCAGAAAACAAACTTGCAATGGATGTACGCCAAATAAATAAATGAACAGGAAAATTGGCTTCTTAAGCAAGAATGAACCAGTGAATTTTCAGAACTACCCAGCACAGTCTACTTCACTGAACATTGAATGTCACCCGTGTGGGAGACCTGACTCTGGGTATGGGGAACACAGGGAAGCGTGGCTAAGACACAGGCTGTGTCTACAGTGTGCTCATTTTCTTGTGTAGGTGACAACTCAGGATGACACAGAAGTGAAGACTTGGTGTATTTAGTTCATTTTGGTGTGAAAAATCACTTTTTCCCCTCAGTAAGTGTTAGGATGCAATAGACATCCAGGTGCGGGTTGGCAAGATGTCCTCTAAGACCACTCATTCCATAACAACCTGGACACATTCAGAATAATCCAAAGTTACCAAGAGGTTCAGCTCATGTGTATATAAGCAGTAGTATCTTATTTTTTGGAAAGATGTATTGAAAACATATGACTGAATTCCAAAAGATGCAAATATCAAGAAGACTCCTTCCTTTGGTTTGAAATTTAAGGGTACCGAGTATTTAAGAAATCCACAAGAATAGAAGCCCCCATGGTGGGGATGAGGGTGTTTTTAGGAATGCAGAGAAGAGGGGGGAAGACAAAATTTGTAAATGTTTAGAACTTAGATTTTGAATATAGACAACTAGTTCTTTTTTTTAAAGTGGTTACTGGAAAATATATTTAATTTTGTTTTAATTTAAAGAGAAAAAATAATGAAAAAAACAATAAAATGGAGTTTCAAAACAGGCTACTAGGAGAGTAACAAAAATTAATACATTGCACATTGTTATATTCATATAAGTTATTCAGAGTACAATATATAAACATGAAATATTGTCCAAACAATATTAGCACAAACCTTTCTTTTCAATGAACTATCATCTCAAGTTGCATCCATTTACCTATAAAAGCCTCAATTTATCTTTCTTTATGGCTGACTCGTACTCTGTTGTATAACAAACACATCTTTTTTATTCATTTCTCAGTTGATGTGCATTTGGATTGTTTCCAAGATTTAGCTACTACAAATTGCATTGCTATAAACATGGGTGCACATATATCGCTGTGGTACGTTTTCAGTTCTTCTAGAAAAATATCCAGAAAGAGAATAGCTGGGTTAAATGGGACCTCTAAATCTTAGTTTTTTGAGGAATCTCCACACTGATTTCCACAGTGGTTGTACCAGTCGGCACTTCCATCAACAGTGGAGAAGGGTTATTTTTTCCCACAGCCCCTCCAGCATTTGTTATTTGTTGATATCCTGATGACAGCCATTCTTTCTGGGGTGAGATGGAACCTCAGAGTTGTTTTAATTTGCATCTCTCAAATGACAAATGGTGTTGAACAATTTTTCTTCTATTTATTTGCCATTTGTATTTCTTCATCTGAGAAGTGTGTATTCATTTTAGATGCCCATTTTTGGATTGGAAAGCCACTAGTTCTAAAGTTCTTTTTCTTCCTATGACATCTACTTTCATTAAAAAAATCTAGAAACTAGAAAGAATCTGGCCAGAACCTAGACAATATATGACACATGGAGAATGGCAAACTTTGAAGCACATGGAAAGTCCGAATCCAGCCAAGGGCTGTGTTTTCTGTGTTCTCAGCACAGCAAAGCAAAAATTAAGAAGAAACCAATGAAACTAAAAGAAATTTGAATGCTTTTTAAAAATTGTAATATTAACACATACTAATTTTTCACATTAGTGGGGTTCAATATGATATTTCCACATATGCGTATATTGTGCATTGATCAAGGTCATCCACCCCTCCACTCCCTCCTCCCCACCTCACAACTGGTTCATCTTCTTGCCAGTCTTGGTCACTGCCTTGTCCTTCTTATTTTTGTGTTTGTTCATTTTCTTCCTCTTCCTGCTTTCAAATATGACAGAAAACATGTAACACATTTTTCTGTGCCTAGCATAATTTACTCAACATGTTGTTCTCTAGCTCAATTCATTTTCTTGAAAATGACAAGATTTTATTCCCCTTTCTGGTTGAATACTCCATTGTGTATATACACCATATTTTCTTATCTTCTCATCTGTTGACAGGACCATAGGCTAATTCCATGTCTTGACTACTGTGAACAGTGGTGTAGTAAACATGGGTATGCAGGTATCTCTTCTGTATGCTGACTTTGTTTCCTTTGGCTATGTGCTGAAGAGTGTGTCACCTGGTAGTTCTACTTTTAGTTTCTGAGAAACCTCCATATTGTTTTTCATAATAGCTGCATTAAATTAAATCCTCACCAAGAGTATAAAAGAATTTCTTTTTCTCTGCATCCGTACCAATATTTTATTTTTTTTATAACAACCATTTAGCTAGAATGAGATGGAATCTCATTATCCTTTTTTTTTTTAGATTTTTTTTGGTACCAGGAGTTGAACTCAGGACCTTGTACTTGCCAGGCAAGCGCTGTGCCACTGAGCTATATCCCCAGCCCTCATCATAGTTTTTGCATTTCCTTGGTAGCAAAAGATATTGAGCATTTTTCATAAATTTATTGATCATTTGTATTTATTCTTTTAAGAAGTATTTATTTGTTATTTCTCTTCCTGTTTTCAAATATGACAGAAAACATGTAACACATTTTTCTGTGCCTAGCATAATTTACTTAACATGTTGTCCCCTAGCTCAATTCATTTTCTTGAAAATGACAAGATTTTATTCTCCTTTCTGGCTGAACACTACATTGTGTATATACACCATATTTTCTTATCTTCTCATCTGTTGACAGGACCGTAGACGAATTCCACTTCTTGATTACTGTGACTACTTCCTATTTCTTAATTGGATTAGTTTGTTTACAAATTATTTTGTTCTTTATACATTCTCTATACTAATTCTCTATCAGATGAATAGTTAACAAAGTTTTCTCTCATTCTATAGGTTGTCCTTGCAAAGTGCTGATTGCCTGCTTTGCTGTGCAGGATCGTTTTAATTTGTTGTAGATCCATTTGTCCATTTTTGCTTTTGTTTCCTGTGCTTTTGGAGTTTCATCCAGGAAATTGTTGCTGGTGCCAATATGTTGAAGTGTTTTCCCTGTGTTGTCCTCCGATTTTCAGAGTTTCAGGTCTTACATTAAGGCTTCTGAGCCATTTCAAGTTGGTTTTTGTACATGGTGAAAGATAGAGGTCAAGTTTTGATCTTCTGCATATGAATAACCAGTTTTCCAAGCACCATTTGTTGAAAGGTCTCCCCTTTCTCCGATGTATATTTGTAGCAATTTTTGACAAATATCTGTTGTCTACAGATGCATGGCTCCATCTGTGAGTCCTTCATTGGTTTAGATGTTTGTTTTTATGTTTATATAATGCTGTTTTTATTAGCATGGCAACATCGTGTGTCTCAAGATCTAGTATTATGTTTCCACCAGCAGTGCTGTTTTTGCCCAATATTGCTTTGGATATTCCAAACATTTTGTGCTTCCATGTAAACTTGACAGTTGTTTTTTTCTAGTTCTGTGAAGAATGTCATTGGTATTTGATGGAGATTGTATTCAATCTGCAGATTGCTTTTGGTAGTACGGACATTTTAGCAATATTAGTTCTCCCAATCCATGAACATGAGAGGTCTTTCCACTTTTTAGTATCTTCTTTAATTTCTTTCTTTAGTACTTTGCAGTTTTTGTTGTAGAGGTCTTTCGCATTCATAATTTTACTCCTAGGTACTTTTTTTTTTGGTGTGACTATTTTGAATGGGATTACATTATTGACTTCTTACTCAGCAAGCTCATTACTGGACTGTAATAATGCTACCTCTTTGTGTATATTGATTTTTTTTGTTTTGTTTTTTTTTTTGGTTTTTCTCCAGTACCAGGAACCGAACTCATGACCTTGCGCTTGCCAGGCAGGCGCTTTGCCGCTGAGCTAAATCCCCAGCCCCTGTGTATATTGATTTTCTATCCTTCTACTTTGCTGAATTTGTTCACCATTTTTAATGGTCTTTGGATAGAGTCTAAGGTTTTACTATGTATAGCATTTTGTCATTTGCAAAAGGGGTTAATTTGTGTACCTCCTTTCCTATTTCCATGCCATTATTTCTTTCTCTTGCTTAATTTCTCTGACTAAAATTTCTAGTATTGTATTTTTTTTTTTTTTTTTT
>NW_004955489.1:7716756-7856441 GCF_000276665.1 Chinchilla lanigera
TGGTATTAAATCTTCTCTGAATTTCTTGTAAAATTCTGCTGGGAATCCATCTGGGCCTGGGCTTTTCTTTGTCGGTAGATTTTTAATCACGCTGTCAATTCTAGTATTGTATTGAACAAAAGTGGTAAGGTTGGACATCCTGATTTGAGAGGAAATGTTTTCATATTTTTTCAGTAAGATGTTGGCTGGCATATTTAGCTTTTATTATGTTGAGGTATTATTTTTCTATACCTAATTTATTCAGGGCTTATATTATGATGTTATGCTGAATTTTATCAAATGTCTTTTCTACATATATTGAGATGATCATGTGACTTTCATCCTTGGTTCTATAGATGTTTCATGTTACATTTATTGATGTGCATATGTTGAACCATCCTTATATCCCTGGCATAAAGTCAACTCAGTCATGGTGTATGATCTTTTTATTTTTTTTTTCATATGATCTTTTAATGTGCCACTGAATATGACTTGCGAGTATTTTGTTTGAAATGTTTGCATCTATATTCATCAAGCATACTGGTCTATGGTTTTCTTTTTTTGTTGCTTCCTTGTCAAATTTTGGTAGCATGGTAATGCTGGCTTTGTAGAATGAGTTTGGAAGGATTTGTTCCCTTTTCACCTTATGGACTAGTTTGAGAAACATTGGTGTTTGTTCTTCTTTAAAAATGTAGTAATATTCAGCAGTGATGCCATCCAGTCTTGGAATTTTTTTGTTGTTGTTGGGAGACATTTTATTATTGATTCAATCTAATTATTTTGTCATTTTTAGGATATTTATACCATCTATTTAATTTATTTCTTGGTACATGTTTGCAGTACATAAAGTTTACATTCCTCTTGGGGAACAGGGGATGTACGTAATACAACTTGATTCATTTTTAATGCTCTTCCCTTCCAACTCATCTCTCTCCTTCCATCTCTAAGTCCCCCTTCCACATTATCATTCTTGCTGTTGTTGTTACTATTGTAATTTCTATTTCATGTTTATGACATATAATGTTGCATTCATTGTAGGTAATTGATACATGTAAGTGAAGCACCTCAAATCCTTTACATCCCTTTCTCTTCCCTCCCCTTGCCCTCATTCTCCTGGACCCTTCCCATTTATATATCATTTTGTTTAATTTTGGTAGGCCAGATCTGTTCAGAAAGTTATCTGCTTCTTCTAGATTTTCTAATTTATTATTCTCTACTTTTAAAAATATTTTATAATCATCCTATGAATTTCTCTGTTATGAGTTGTAGTTTCTCCTTTTTCATTTCTAATTTTATTTGGTCTCTGTGTTTGTCTCTGTCTCTCTTAGTTTAGTTAAAAGTTTGAGAATTTTATCTTTTCAAAGAGCCAACTCTATTTGACTGAGTTGTCTTATTCTTTGTTTGTTTTGAGAAAGGGTCTCCCTGTATAGTTCAGGCTGGCCTTGAACTCACTATGTAGCCCAGGCTGGCCTCGAACTCACTGTGATCCTCCTGCTTCAGCTCCAGAGTGCTGGGATTATAGGTGTGCACCACCACTCCTGGCCCCGTCTTGTTCCTTTAGTCTCTATTTTATTGATTTGTGCTCTGAATTTATAATTTCTTTCCTTCTACTGATTTTGAGTTTTATTTATGCTTGTTTTTCTAAGCTCTTAAGATTCTTTATAGAGTTATTTGAGCTCTATTTTTTATGTAGGCACTTATTACTATAAAATTCCCACACTATTGCTTTTGTTGTATACTGCGTTTTGGTACATTTTAGTTGCATTTTCTTTTGATGAAAGGAAGTTTAAAACTTCATCTTTTATTCTTCAATGACCCACTCTTCATTCAACTGTGTGTTAGTCACTTTCCATATGTGTGTGACATTTCTATAGTCTTTCTTATTGTTCATTTATAATTTTATTCCATTGTGATCAGAGAAATTGTAGGACATTATTTTTTTTTAATTTGTTAACAGGTGCTATATGGTCTGTTCTAGCTATATAGTCTGTTCCAGAAAAAATGCCATATAAATCATGAGTGGTTTTACACACTTACGATTCCAGCTACTTGGGGGCTGAGGTTCGAGGATTTAAGTTCAAATCCAGCCTGGGCAACTTATTGAGATTTTTCTCAACAGAAAATAGAAAGGGCTCAGGATGTAGCTCAGTAGTAGAGTGCTTTCCTGACATACTTGAGACCTTTGGTTCAATGCCATATATATATATATATATATATATATGGAGAGAGAGAGAGTGATTGTACAGGCGCTGATGGAAAGAATATATATTTGATAGCTATGGGGTAGAAAATTTTCTAAGTGTGTGTTAAAAGTCTATTAGATCTACAGTGCAATTTAACTCTGATGCTTCTTAATTTTGTCTAGATTACCTATTTGTTGGTGAGAGTGAACAAGTGAAGTCCTCTATTATTGTTATTTTTGGACCTGTCCCTCTTTTTATGTTTAGTAGTGTTTGTTTTATAGAATTGGGTGCTCTGCTGTTCATTGTATATACATTTATAATCTTCATATCTATTGATGAATTGTTCCCTAGATCAATACTTAGTGACCTTCTTTGTCTCTTCTCTCTTTATATCTTAAATTGTTTTGTCAGATATAAGTATAAGTATAATTCTTCTTGCTTGCTTTCAGATTTCATTTGTTTTGAAAAATCATCTTCCATCTTTTCATTTTTGTTCTGTGTATGTCTACTTACATGAAGTGAGTTTCTTATAGGTAGCATATTGTTTGATCTTGTTTCCTAAGCAGTTCAGTCTATATCTTTTAATTGGATAATTAAGTACATTTACATTCAAAGATATTATTGAAAGGTATGGGCTGGGGATATAGCTCAGTGGCACAAGTGCCTGCCTGGCAAGCACAATGTCCAAAGTTCGATTTCCGATACCAAAAAAAAAAAAAAAATAGCAGGGAGTGGTGGCGCATGCCTGTAATCCCAACACTTGGGAGGCTGAGGCAGGAGGATCATTGGGAGTTCGAGGCCAGTCTCAGCTACAAAGTGAGCACAAGGCCAGCCTGAACTACATAGTGAGACCCTGTCTCAAAAAGACAAAAAAAAAAAAAAAAAAGGTATGGACTTGTTCCTGTCATTTTGAGTTTTTTCCTGTTGTTTTAAATATTTTTGTTCATTTCTTCCTCTTGTATTCATCTTTCAGATTTGATGGTTTGCTATATTGATAATGTTTGACTTTTTCCTATTTCTCATTTGTGTTTCTACTCTTTCACTGGGGGTTAACTTTTTCAGGTGCTTTCAAGATGCTGGTTATCCTTTTTCCTCTTTGTGGGATTTCTGTAACATCTTTTGTCATGCTGATCTAGCGGTCATGAATTCCATGACTGCATACTTAACTTGGAAGGTCTTTATTTCTCCTTCAGTCATGAAGGCTAGCCATGATGGATTTAGTCATTTTGGTTGGACGTTATTGTCTTTCATGACTTTAAATACATTATTTTACATCATCCTGGCCTTCAGTGTTTCTGCTGAAAAATCTTCCATTAGTCTAGTGGGTTTGTCTTTGAATATGACTTGGCATTTTTTTCTTATAGGTTTTAATATTATCTCCTTACCCTGTGTTTTTAACTATTTAACTATAAGTCTTAAAGGGATTATTCTGTGTTCATATCTACTTGAGATTTGGAATGCCTTGTGTCCCTGGACACACTCACACCCAGGGTGGGCTTTCCCATTACACAAACGCTTAACTGTGCCAAACCAATCAGTGGAATAATTTAGTAATCACACACCCTTGATCCCCACATCACATACTTAACCCTAGCATCACACATGCTATATCCAGCCACCTCTGAAAAGCCCCATCTATGACCACATGAGGCTTTCGGGACATATCTAGACCTGAGCTGTAACAAGATGTTTAATCACTTGATTGTGTCCCAGAGATTTTAAGTACTCTCTTCTTTCTCTCTTTATTTCTATCTGAATGCAAAATGCTAAATGAATTGCCTTCAAGCTCCTATTTACTTTCTTCTGCATGATCTAGTCTCTTAGAGATTTACAGTGCATTTTATCTGATTTATTGAGCTTTTTATTTTCAATATTTCTGTTTGGCTCCTTCTCAAAATCTTTTATCTCCTCACTGACTGTATATGTTGCATGGTCTTCTTTATTTCAAATTCAGCTGTTGTCTTGGAATTCCTTGGATCTTTAAAAATCATTCTTTTCAACTCTTTGTATGGAATTTCATCTGTGTTGATATCTTTGGAATATATTACTAGAGGGTTATTAACTTTAAGAAGTGTTATATTACCTTGTTTTTTTGATTTCTTGCGTTTCTCTGTTGAGATTTGCACATCTACTGGGATGGATATCTCTTTCCCTCTTATGTGATGGCATTTTTGGTAAGTGGATTTTTTTCTCATGAGGTATCCTGTGGTATCAGTCTGTTGTATAACACTGAGATTATTTCCATGTGCACATTTTAGTATAACGTCCCTGTAGCTTTGTGTGTTGTGATTCACAGGGTTGGATATAAAATACACCATGCTGAAGCCAGATAGACCCATTTTCAGTGCCAGTCTTGCAAGAATACCATCACTGATACTGTTGGTTTCTGTGATGCAGACAATAGAATGTGTGGGGTTTTGAGGTTTATTCTACAATATGTCTTTTGAGGTATATCCCTCTACAATGCAAGTGGTAGCCCCTATCAGGAGATGGTGGTTTCTATAGGTACAGTTTGCCTCTTACTTGAAAGTAATTCTGACACTAATTGCTCCAGTGATGGTGAAAGGCCTGATGCTGTCACCTTTTGATTAAACACTGGTGCTTCACAAGGAGAGCCAGAGGCTGAAATCACAACTCATCCTCTGTGGCATTCAGTCTTGCCAACAATGTACAACTGGACAATAATGCCTATATCCAATATAGGGGACCCTCATAGGTGTGGCTTCATTTTGAGTTATCATTTTGTGGAGTGTCTGCACATGAGTGGGATCTCCAGACCCTCTCAGATGTATCCACTTGGGGTAGGTCAACAGCTGTGTGATTATGCCCCCCTTTCTTTAGGCAGAAGTATCTGCTAAGATTGAAGTGAGACTGGGTCATGGCTGAAACTGGGCATAATTCCTCTCAACTGGGCTTGGATTGTAACTTATGATCAAAGCATCTGCTCAACATGCACAAGGCTCTGGGGCTTAATTCCCAGCACTGTAAAAAAAAATTAAAACAGTAAAAAGAGAAAATAAAAGAATAGTACCAAATAAAAAAAAGAGAATGAAGCAAAACCGAGACAAAAATTCAATAGTAAGATAAAGGAAAAAGTAAAGAAAAAATCTAGAGAAGTAAAAAATTACAAAGAAAATAATAAAAAGGATCAAGAAGGAGAAAAAATATATAATAAAACATTCTGCTATCTGAGGTGCTTGTAAACATGAAGTAGAGCAGATTATCACAGGCTATGCTGATCAAAGCTTTTTTTTGGCCCTGGTGTGGTGGCATATTCCTGTAATTCCAGCACTTGGGAGGATGAGGCAGGAGGATTGCTAGGAGTTCCAGACCAGCCTGGGCTACAAAGTGAGCTCAAGGTCAGCCTGAACTGCATAGCGAGACCCTGTCTCAAAAAGACCAAAAAAAAGCTTATTTCTTGGGTCTTTATAAGTTGTGTGATCGGAGAGCAAGCTTTTCAGGGGGGTTTTAGCCCTCAGTACTTTCAGCTGTGGCACCAGCCAGATTCCAGGGAGGAGAGAGCTGCGGCTATAGCCTGTAGGAATTCTCCTCAGCTGGATTTCACGCTGGAATGAGTTAGGACGGAATGTGGGCTGTGCTGGGCGTATATTCTCACCAGAACTTCTTACGTGCATGCCTCAGGGCTGAGGCAAAGGCAGGGAGGGGTGGGTTCCCCGATGCCTCTTAGGAAAGGGGGCAATTGAACAACAAATGTCTGTGCTGCAGAAGGCTTAAGGAACCACCTGACCTGTGTCCTTCCATCCTGACACCTTTAGCCCTGGATCCCGGGTGAAACTACGTGCAATTGGTCACACTGCCATTTCAGAGGGCAGATTCTTCCATCTTCTGATTCCAGAGGGTTATGCCCTCCGTTCCCTCTGTGTCGCAGCCCATGTGCCCCTCAGCATAAAATTCACAGGACTTTGTCAGAGTTACAGCCCTGAACCAAGACTTGTTTCCTGAAGCCACCGTTCACACTGCCAATAGAGCATAGTGCTGTCCTTGGGGTCTCAGAGTACCCACTACAGCCCACTAGAGGAATACAAACTCAGATAATAGGATCCTTCTCAATGTGGCTCGCTCTGGGAGATCACTGGGAGATGAAATAAACTCCTCGAAAGTGTGCCTGCTATTCAGACTCAAGGTCGCTCATTAATTGTATCTGCAAGAAAGATACTATCTTTCACCTTTATTCTTTCAGAGGGGAGAATCTCTCTCCCAGGCTTGGTACTGGGGCACACTGTGTATCCTGCTGTGCTCCCATCCAAAGTCTCTGGATATCACCAAGCCTCTGTCTCTGCTTTTGAATTCCAGTATTCTTCCACAGCAACTCACCTCTACATATAGTGTCAAGCAGTTGTTGTATTTTTTTTATCCTGTGGAGAAGCAGTTGTGTCTTGGTCACCTCAGCTCCACCACCTTGCCTACCTCTGAATGTCTTTAGCTAGAACAACCTCTCTGATTTGCCACAGTTCCCACCATTCTTATTGCTTTGCACATCCATACCTCCTTTATATTCCCTGCTTTCGGCCTGACCCTTGAAAATCCATTTGAGTTTGTGACCCTGATCTAGGATTTTTCATTATTATTTAATGGCTGGATGAGCACATACTTCAAATCAGCACTACAGAGCCCTCTCACTCTAGGGAGAATTGTAAAAGTGTCAGCAGGTTAGCAAATTTAGCAAAAGAAGCTGAAAGTGTGATGGTGGCCTTGAAATGTCTGGGTTGTGACATTGCCCTAGCTCTCTGCTGCTTCAAAGCTTGGATTTCTTGTTTGCCAGCTCTATTACCACTGTCAGAGTTCTCAGGGTGAAGACAGATAAGAAATCCTTACTCCACCCAAAATCCATTCTATAGAGCTGGGAATGTATCTCAGTGTGCAGCACTTCTAGCATGTGTGAGGCCCCGGGTTCAATCCCCAGTCCCACAGAAATAAAAAAATACACAAATTCTACTCTGTAGTTTCTTCAAGGATCCACAAAGTTTTATACCTTTTAAATTTTTTGAGGAATGCAAAAGCAAGGAAAAGACATGGGCTTTGGGGCACAGGAAAAAAACACAAGCAAGAGCACAGGAGCTGGGACGTAGCTCAGTAGTGCAGCACTTGCTTAGCATTAGGGAGACTCTAGGATCTATCCCCAGCACAGAAAAAAAAAAAAAAAAAAAAAAAAGCAAAGTGTGGCGAACAAAAGAAAAGCAAGAACTGAAGACAATGTAAGGGAAGCCTGATGATAATTCCGAACGATAGCATGTTAACTGTCGTTAAAGGTTTCTCTGCCCTTTCCTGGACACTGACTTAGAATATCAGCACTGGAAGGGGCCAGGAGTAATGATCAGGCACAACCTCCTTACTCTGCAGAGGAAGGAAAGGAAGCAGAAGAGAAGTGACTTGCTCAAGGTCACAGAGTAAATGAGTGATTTGCTTAGCTGAATCTTAAACTAAGACTCTTCTCAAATTTCACAAGCTCTTTTTACTCATGACCATGCAGTGGTAGGCTGTAAGACAACCTGGCTATCTCTTCCAAAGTCAGTGCATCCTAGGGTTGGAGTATTGGAAGGATACTCATTCATTCACTCACTCATTCATTCATTCAAGAGTAAGCACCTACTATATATTCAAGTATTGTGCTTACCTCAGGAGACAAAAAAATAAGTCCAGGTCATTCAAGGCTGGGCACAGAGCACATGTTCAGGAACTCTTATCAATTGCTGAGGGCAATGCTGCCCTCAACAAAAAAACTGCTGTACTTATATAATTTTCATTTTTCTAGTAGTCTTGTTTAAAAGAAACAACTGCATTTAATTTTAACAATAGATTATATTTCTAAAACAGTTTATCTGAAACATCATTTCCACATATAATCAAAATAAAAATTAATGACATATTAAACACTCTTGTTTTCCTACCAATTGTTTAAAATCTCAAAGGTATTTTTCAGTTACATCACACTTCAGTTTAGACTAGCCACATGTGGCCAGTGACCCTGGTACTGGTCATTGCAGGCCCAAGGTAAATGATAGCACTTGTTCCAAAACACTCAACTTTGCCAAATATCAGGCCCCTACGTAATCTATTTGACCACAGCTTGGTCACATAATGCTGACGTCTTGCTGCGCTATGGCAGAAGGCCTGAGAACGGGTAATTTCTAAAGAAGAGAATTTTTTTCTCTCAGAGTTCTGGAGCCTGGAAAGTCCAAGATCAAGGTATGACCCGGTTCAAGCCCAGTTTTTCTGCTTCCAAGACAGTGCCTTGAATTTTGAATTATGGCTCATCAGAATGGGAGGAGCCCCATGTTCTTACATAGCAAAAGAGCAAAGGAACGTGGATCCACTACCATAAGCTCTTTTATACCAGTATTAACACATTTAGGGCAGCAAAGTCCCCATAACATAAACACTTCCCAAATGGCCTCATGTCCTAACATTGTTGTATTGGGGACAGAGCTTCCAAATGATGAATTTCGGGTGACACATTCAGTTCATAGCACTTTGAAAATGAGGTGAGGTGGGGAAGAGAGAAAGACATGTGTTAGAATATTGTAGACCTTAGGCTTTCAGGGAGTTCACAGTTTTGACTATTGACATGTTCTAAGCTTAGCAAGGATAGAATCCACAGCTGCACATGGCTTCATCATTGTCAGTGCTGGAGGTTTCATGCCAATTAAAGGGTTGAATAACAAAAATCAGTTCTACTTCCACTCTTCTTAGTAGATAAATCTAGACAGCGGCATGAAAACCCAAGTGAAGACATTGCTCCTGATGTTCAAAATCAATGTAAAATAGCTCAATAGAGAAAAACCCAATCTTCACTGTAGGTTGAAAAGCCCTGAGGAACATAAACAGAGATTATAATGGCATTGTTGAAGCTGAGGGTTCCCCAAAGTGTCCAGATATAGTCCAGGAGAACCGTAAGGGTCTACTAACTTAGCATTCTGTCTTCATCTCAGAACTTTAACCACCTTACTGTAAAGAACGCCTTGATTTTTGGCTTTCTTTTGCCTTGATCATTTCTATTTACAACTTATTTGCTGCCGTTGTCTAATCAGAAAGGATCACGGCTTCTATCAATTCTACTATGCAATACTGAATGTGATTCACAGAGCAGCTGTAGGCTAGATGACACACAGCATCACAGAGTCACCAAGTGGTCAGCATTACTTGCTACTTTCATCTGTCCCCATATGATAATCTTTAATAAATCATAATTTGGGATTTTAGAATATAAGGAGAAATTTCAAGTGTGCTCACATTTTATTTTGTTCCCAGAATGACATACTGTTAAAAGAAATCTTAGCAATAATTTAGATCCATTTTCACTCCTTAAAACTCATGTGGGGAACTTGATTAAGAATTACTGGAAGGAGGGGCTGGGGATTTAGCTCAGCGGCAAAAGCGCCTGCCTGGCAAGTGCAAGGTTGTGAGTTCGGTTCCCAGTACCGGAGAAAAACCAAAAAAAAAAAAAAAAAAAAAAAAAAAAAAAAAAAAAAAAAAAAAAAAAAAAAAGAACTGGAAGGTACTAGAACCAAAGGGCTTCCAGTGTTATGTCTAGAGCTCCTTATAGCATTCACAACTAACTCTTGGTTTTGAGAAGGCCCAAGTGTTTCAAGGTACCCCAGCCTGATAGCAACCTGAAGTCTTCATTCAATAAATAGCTTGCCCTCAAACTTGCACTAGTCAAATCAAGATTTTTTTAAACCCACTTTTCCAGTCTGGAAGTACTTTTCTTGTGGGGAATGCCATCAGTGTAAAACATAAGATGTCTTCTCTTGCTGGCTTCATGTCCACTTTCAAGCAATAAGTTATTCTTTTTTTCCAGTTCTCCATTGGAGCCCCCTTCCAGTGCAACTATGCCCATCATTTCTGCTTTCCCTATCCTCCTTACCTTCAAATCTGGAAATAGGGTTTGACAGTGACGAGTGTGCCCTCTGCTGACTGGATGTCTGCTCTGCAGTCATGTCCTCCTATCGTTTTCACATTTAGAACCTCAGCTACCTGAGAAGTACATTAAATAGTAACAGTGCTTCAAATTGGCTTCTTTCTCTCTTATGACCCACCAGTTTTAGGGCCAATCCATCTTTCTGAGGCCACTTATCAGTTATTACAATGAGGCGACTACCATTTACAATTTTTCCAAGTTCTGATTTTCTACTTATTTTCACACAAAAGGACATTTCTAGCATTTACCACTCTCCCACTCTATATAAAAAATTAAACTGTATAAACAGTGCTTTCAAAAGCGGACTCAGTACAATAACAAGCTTTTAAAATAGAACTGAAAAGGATCCCCTTTTCTGGGAGCATGAAAAGTAATTAGAACTACATTTTGAGTCCTTCCTAGATCCCTAGCTCTCCTGGGGTGTGCTTTAGGATGTGTCACTTTTCTCACATCCCTCCTCCTGCCCTCCCCCACCGGAGCTGCCCTGGGAGCTTCAGCCTCATTCTCAAGCTTTTTCAGCTGGAGGCCTCCCCTCATCTTCCCAGCATTGCTTTCTACCAAGACCTCTCCTTTTCCACTATCCTTCTTTCTATTTTTCTTCACTGCCTGGGATCAAGAGAGGCAACACCAAGGTTACGTACAACCCCACAGAAACAAGCCTTGGCACTGACATCAGGATGTGTTTGCCCCCCGCAGAGAAGTGTAGACACCACTAAGGAAAAATGTCAACCCATAGACTTAGTTAGGAAGCGGGTGAGGTGAGTTTGGAATCTCACTGTTTTCTAAACATTCTCTTCAACTACCTGGGAAAGTTGACAAACCCACAGCTCTGCCTGGGGTTCTGACTCAATTGTAGTTCAATTCCCCTCAAAGGCTCAGGAGATAGAGAACAGGGAAACTGTCCTTTAGGGGAAGATGGAGCCACACTCATTCAATCCCTTCCCCTAAATAGTTCTCCTTCTACCCCAAAGTTAGCAGAAGTAGGGCTTCCCAGTCACTGCCCCAGCTCACATCTTTGCTACCCGGTAGCAGATACAGTGGCCACCTTTAACCTGGAGCCAAGCAGCTTGTGGTCATCGCATCGGAATCTCCTAAGGGAAGGCAGAAATCTTGGTTGGGAAGGACTATGTCAGAAGTCATGTTACTAGTTGAAAGCATGGGCCCAACCTGGCACGTGGGGATGAGTCCCGATATATTAGGAAATGGGTGATAAATTTGTGAATCCAACGACTGACACACATACTTTCATATTTAATTACAAGCTGGAAAAGATCATCAAGAAAAAACTTAACATTATTGTTCTCGTTGAGAAAAACAGCCCTGGGCTGAAGAGGAACATTTTGGAGTGTGGAGGTGAGGGCGGGAGTGGGGCTGGGAAAGTGCTTGGTGTGAAGCTGAGAATTGGGGGCTGCTGTTGGGTCCCCAGAGTAGGTAGAACCTCAACCCTCACCGCAGCCCGGGGGCACTCGGAATCATGGGAACGGTAGCGCCCTTCCCTCAGGAGCGTGCACATTGTGAACTTAGTGCTGTTGTTCTTTCGGTTGGAGTTTTCCTGCCTTCGGTGACAAGCGGCACCAGGGGGATGGGGATGAGGGTGGGACACCAGACACCGAAGTGCAGACCCTAGGAATTTGTGTGCGTGCAACATCCCTAGCTGCCGAGTTAAAATTTGTTTTTTCATTGTATGGAGGTAGGCTTGCACAGTGCCTGGAGAGCTGTGCCGGCCCAATCACTTTGGAAGACTTGCCCTTGAAGCATCCCTGGGGAAATTCAGGTCCACTTTCTTCGCTAGAAACATAAAGGGCGCCCGGCGCTGTACAAACTGCGATGGGCTCTTAATATTGTTTCCTGTACTTGGATTGGGCTTGGATGTGGCTTATTTCTGAGGGGCGGTCTCTGCACCTCTCGGGCCTGCCCGCCCCCCACTGCATCCTCCCCTCCTCGCGGGCGCCTGCGTGGTCCAAACCCTCAACTCCTACCCGGACCATCTCTCCTCCGCCTTAAGTACCTGTGACTCTGGGTACCCGGAACCCAAGGCTGCTCCGTATAATGACTGCGTTGTGCGGCACTCTCTGTTGATTTAATACGAGTGCACGGTTAATACTGAAAAATACATAGAAGGACGGAACATACGACTCTCCTTAGTGAAAAGTCTTTTAGAATAAATAAAAAGAGGCTGAGTTTTTCACTGTTGAATGTAAATTCCTTTGAAGTGGAACTAATCATTTCAAGGATAGTTCACGTTGTCCTAACAACGCGGGTGAATGGCAAGGGCCTTTCTTTTTGTTAAAGATATGTTTTCTTTCTTTCAGTCAAAACTGATGATGATCCCCCTTTCACGCTCTGTCCTCCAGGATCGTAAATCTCCACTCCTAGCTCCCCAAATCGAACTTTCAGAAGCCAAACCCCCGCGGGTGACCGCTTCTCAGGCGGGCCCTTGTACACCAGCTTCCCAACAGCCGCCCCGCTCCCGCGAGTCCCCAGCCGCTCCCCGGGACTGTGCCAGCCCGCCCGGGGCCCACCTCCTGGCCCTAGGGGGCGCTGCGACCAGGGCGACTGTGCCTCGTGAATCCGGGGTGCTGCCCCGCCCGGGACGGGAAAGTCCTGGAGCACACAGGTTGAGACTTCAAACTAAACAGGATACCGTGAGCCCCTAGCCCCTCTAAGTGCCCTGTCAACCCCCCAGGCCCGGAATGGGAGCGAGAAATGTTAACAAAAGCGACCTGCTCCTCACCCGCGCTTATCAGCAGCTGGTGCCCACCTATCGGGCAGAAAAGGTCCACCCGAAACAATCCCTCCCAGCCAAGCCGCTCAAATCCTAACTTTTCTCCCTCCCAACGGGGACCCCCTTCTAATAGTCCCGGAGACCCCAGCGTCCTAGGCTCCTCCTGCCCCACAGCGCTCTCTCCCACCCTTCCTCAAAGGCCGGTGGCACCTTGCGGCCACCCAGCGTGCCAAAGCCAAGAGGTGGCTGGGATTTGGCCCTGGAAAGTGTACGTGGGACTCTGGAGGGAGAAAGTTGCTTCTACTTCACCTACTCCAGGCCCAGACATAGGGTGGGGGATCCAGACGTCCTCGAGGTCCCTCTTGTGTTCCAGAAATGCTAAGCCTGAGGCAAGGGCGGCTAGCTGGGTTCCCCAGCACCAGGGCAAGGCGGGTTAGCCCGGTCCTTCTGGGTCGCCTCCCAAAAGACAGGAGGCAACGAACGCGGTTGGCTCCGCGGAGCAGCCAGAGTGGGCCTGCCCTGGATGGGTCCAGACAAGAGCACGGTGAGCAGAGCTCCTCTGAAAGGAGCAGCCTGGGCATTTGGTGCCCAGCCCCAACGTGGGACAGGATAGGGTTCCGGCAGCCCGGCTCCGCCTGGCTTCATTCGCTTTCCCAGCGCCCCGGTCAGAGCACGCAGTGCTGCCCAGTCAGAAATGTCGAAGAAGAAAGCAAGGGGCCTATTTACTTGCCTTCCTTCGTGTCACATCTCGCCTCTCCCAGAGGGAACCGGACCAAGGTCCGGCTCCAGCGTTGACAATTTGCATCTGCCTGGGATTTAAACTGAGTTAAGCCCGAGGGTGAAACCAGCCCACGTGCGGCGGACGGCCTCTTATTAAATGTACCGAGTGGGTGCAGTCTTCCCAAGAGGGTGGAGGAGGGTGCGGAAGGCCGTCCCTGGCCACCCCATCCCTGGCTCGCGGTCTGGCGATGGCGTAGGACAGCAGGCTGGCTGACTATCTGTGCCCCGTTGTGACTTGCGAGCATTTTGGGACCCAAATTAATGGCCCCTAGCACCTCAGCGGAAGCGACTTGTAGAAAGTTCATCAGCAGGACACCTCTGAGAAACTTGGAACGGGTCCTTAGCTTAGCTAGGGCTCTGATTACTCAGGCGAGCTCTTCTTTCTTCTAAACAAAACGAAACAAAAATTCCAAACTCGAGCCGCAGATTGTGTGCTGCCAATTAGGAGGTATAGGCTGGGACAGGCCGTTTCGACCCTGTCTCCCGTGCCTCCTAGACTAAGTTGCCCTGGAGGACTGTTTGGAGGGCCGTGGGGCAAACTGAGGCTGTTTGCCTGGGATTCTTCCTCCTCCCTCTAGAAGAGCCAAGGGTGGGCAGGATATTGTTGGCACTTTGTTGTCAAATGCCCATTCCAGCCTCAGTTTCTGCATCTGTTAAGAAGGAGCAATAGTAATTTCCCATTCGTTGCTTGGAGAAAGGGAGCTCGTGTCTATGAAGTGCAGATTTCATAGAACACAGTAGGTGTTCAAAAAATTCTTATTCCCTCTCTGCACCTTGCAGCCTTGGGGCCCGTAGTTCCCAGACTTGGCTGGTCAGAAAGGTTGAAAAACAAAACCTGCCATGAGTGTCGAAGATGGCTTTATTGTCTGGATTTTTGCTTGTATGTTAGGATCGAGCCCCAAAATCCTTGGCCTGCGTCGTGCTAGCTACTGCAGCTTTGTCCCCTCACCTCCGCCCTCAGCTGCTGCGTGGGGCCCAGGGTAAAGCCTCCAGGTCCCCTCCTTTCCTCCTAGCCTCCCAGCCTCGGGCCTTGGGGCTAGGGAAAGAGGTTCTGAGGCCATTGTGGAGTATTTGGAAACTGGGGAAGCAGGACCTGGGGCAGCGTTCTATGCCTCCTCCGCAGCCTGCGCACTGGCCCTGTCCTTGGTCCAGGTCTGTCCCTGAACTGCGTGCGTCGGGCTGGCCGGACCTGGCTGGGGAGCGGCGGCTGGCACTAAATTTGGTGGGGCTCGAAGGAAGTGACCGGCGGGGAGGAGGCGATATCCCAGCAGCTCCTTCCTGCCACCTCGCTGGTCCAGGAGGTAACATCTGTGCTCACCCCCCAGAACCCCCCACCCGCCTGCCACCACTTTTTTAAAGGAAAAAAAAGAACCTTCCTTTGCCTTTACAATAGACGCACCAGGGGGCCTTTCTCTTGGCCAATCTCAGGAGTTTCATATGAACTTCATTAAATCAATTACTCGGTAAACACATCACAATTTATTTACAATTAGTATCAAAATGTCTTACTTTTCTTAATAGGTCGGAGCAGATGTAGCTACAGAAGGGACAACGCGTTTTCGTGAAATCTATCTCCTGCAACATATTAAATCTTCTGGTCAGAAGAGAAGGAGAAATTCAAAGGCAGTTTAGAGGAGGAGTGAAGAACCACGCTGGAGACAAATGCGATCCGTGCAGGTGTTGGAGCAGCTTGTGTTATAATTGTATCTAGCGAAAATGTTGCCTTTATTATCCATAATGATTGAACAAAAGTCACCCTAATTAAATGTCTGGTTTTCTCCGATGACTGAGAAGTGAGTGTCTGAAAGGAGCCGGTACAGCAAGGGACTTCAGAAATGGTTAACAAGATGCTCCGTTCTTTGAATAGTGGCTTTGTCTTAGTGGGGGGGCAGAGAGAGAGAGAGAGAAGAGAGAAGTTATCTAATTTTCATTGCCCCAAACCGGAGATTTATTGATTGCGACAAGAGTTTTACTGTACTCGAGGAGGGGGTTGCTGCAGGTTTGTAGAAACTGATTTACTTTCCTTTAGAAGTGAAATCATATGCAACAGTTTCCCGTTGGAAGGTTGGACCTCAGCTCCTGTTAATACCATTAGTGACACAGGATCGAATTTCAAATGAAGCCTGGTGACAATTACAGACGGAAACAGATGCCCTTGGAAATTTAGGTCAAGTGTCCAAGATTCTGGTTTCATGGTCAAGGTTGTCTTGGGGGTAGCCTTGAGGAGACGATCATAAATCTGTCCTCCTCTCTGAACTGGGGATGAGCCTTCCAGGGGAGGGATAAGGGGAAGGAGGGGGGTCGAAAATTTATTTAAAGGGTTCTCAGGTCATTGGAAAAAAAAAGTAGACTTGCCAAAGTGTTGTAAAACTGGGTAAGTGTGCTGGGCAGGACTCGGGGAGGGGGGCGGGCGCCACCAACTCCTGGGGCCGCCGCGGGAAAGATCTGCGCTTGCCTAAACTGCAAAGACCCGGACTCCGGCGTCCCACTTAATCTGCAGTAGGCGCACACGGATCCTGCCGAATAGCGTCGGAGCCCTTAAAAAAAAATCCGCAAAATGGGACTCATCGGACCTTGGCCTGGTCTTTCTGGAAGAGTGGCTACGGGAGTGTTAAGTGTGATAATGAATTGGAAAGCGCTTCGGCTTTCAGATGGAAGGTATTGTTACGAAAGTGCAACCCCTCCCATTGCATTTTAATCACTTGCCCTTTTGCTAAGTGAAAAAGACATCCTGTCTCTTCCCTTCTCCCTCCTGGAGCCTGCCCCGAGAGCAGCCCGCTGGCTCTGGCAGCACCCACGCCTTCCTTCGGGATATAAAAGCATGTTGTCTTTTCACTGGCCCTCATCCCAACCGGCGTTCTTAAGCGTGGCAATCTTCGGGGTTTACGTCTCTCTGGTGGGTGTTTTCTACTTGACAACTCTTTTAAAGACGCAGAACCATATTTTATTTACTGCCTACTATAAATTATTTACTAGCAGGCTGAGGTAATTCCATTAAAGCCGCAAGATTTGTTTATACTAAATAGTTATCTGGGGACTCCTTGCTTGCCTTAGAGCTGCGAGGCTCGGGGGAGGTGGCGACGGTCCACGCGGGCGGGAGTTCCATGGAAAGGAAAGGGGTAGGTCGGAAACGATAACGGCATTTTCCTTTTGGTGATTGATTAAAAACCAGGGATTAAAAATCTAATAATTGTAATCGTTCTGGTTTGCTGTGAGTTCTCTTTAAGGGCCCGTGTACTAATTCCCCCACCCCCACCCCCCACCTCTACCTACTACCCTAGCCCCTGGGAGGGACTCGCTCACACTTGTAGCGAGATGATGTCTATCAGGGAAGAAACTCAGACTGGCATCAGTTAGATTTGGGTGTGCACGGAGGAGGATCTGGTGGGCGATTCTTGGGGCCTTTCATAGGATGAGGGGTGCAGGACAGGAGGGGAAGGTAGGAGTTCCTTTCAGGGGTTGCTGGGAAGAAACAAAGCTCTTCGAACTTTGCCTCTCCTCCCCTCCCCCAACACGTGTATCCGGGCAGAGAAGAGGTTGTAGAAAAAAACAGCCTGCGGGAAGTCACCAGGTTTTATAGACTCAGTGTGTGTGTGTGTGTGTGTGTGTGTGTGTGTGTGTGTGTGTCCCTCTATGTGTATACCGTGACTGTCTTCTTCGCTAAAATTTTAGTACAAGCCGGCTGAGTTACTTTATACTGTGTGTGTATGTGTGTGCATGTGTGTGTGTGTGTGTGATGTGTGTGCAAAACAATTGACATGTATCTCTTCACACAGTGTTGTTTTTGGAAACATCAAACAACCCAGGGGATATAATGGCCTTTGGAAGAGCTAGAGGGGCTTGGGTGACCCAATCTTAAATTAAATTTTTATCTGAACTTGCTGCTTTGAGATATGTTGGCCTTGGAAGAGAGGAGGGACTTATCCATTTCTGGGGAAGTCTTTTTACAAGGGGCTCTGGAGGAATGTAGTAACGGTGTGTGAGTTTCCCACCTGGTTTTGCAGATGGTGGTTTCCGAATGGTTGGTTTAGCATGGTAACACAGGGAGAGATAAACAAGACACCTGGACAAAAAGGCAGTTGTCTGAAGCAACTTAGAAGTGATCTACAATACATAGAAAGGTCACTTATTTCATAGTTTGTTTTCTCTTTTTCTTTCAGCTGAAATACAGATCCAAGATAGAAAAAAAGAAATCATACTGATCTCTGTGAGTGAAAGACCTACCGCTGTTCATTACAGACCTGGAGGACTGCAATTGATTTAAACATTCAGGGCACATCTTGCACTCCTACTAGTTAGGTTCACCAATAATTTAAAAACCAGTGACTTTTTAATATCCCTGAATTATACTTCTTGGTAATTTGATTAACTTTATTGTTTTAAATTGTTTTATCAGAAAGGGACAAGAAACACAGTGTTATAAATACCTTAAGTATACAAACATGCATCAGGCACTTTGAGATGATGGAGATTCAGGTTAACCCTATGAACACACATCTTTAACAAAAGGAAGGGCCCTTGTCATTCACCTACGTTGTTAGGACAGCTTTCCTTGAAATGAATGTTTACTATCTAAGCACATATTTAAAAACACCATTTATAGAACTTTTGATTTAAAAAGTGAGGTGTAATTTGCATCACATAAAAGTAACCTTTCTAAAATGAACAGTTCAGTGGTATTTAGTGGTACTTATACATTCACAATACGACCATCCCCACTACCTTGTCACAAAACATATTTACCGAAAGTAAAACACTGACCCCAGTAAGCCTCTGCTCTTGTTCTCCCTTCCTGTCTGTCACAAACAAATATTTTTATTGGAGGTTTCATTTCCTAAAACAAGTATTTTCTCAAAAACAAAATTTCTGCATACTGCTATCTTCCTAAAATCTATTTTATCACATCCTTTTCCATAGATCTAGCTATAGATATAAAAAGAGAGAGGATAAATGACATAATCTCCTTATTTGTATTTTTTCTACACACCAATAGGTTTTCCAGATTGGCATTTGCAACATGAGCCTTTTTAATGAGCAGTGGATGCCTGGGCAACACTTATGCCTACTTTGCTAGTCATTGTGGGAGGGACAGGAGTATGAGGCAAGAGTTAATCTTGCTGTCATCAATAGAAAGTGGATTAGAATGGTATTTTCTCTTTTGAAATGTAATTCCTAAAGTTTAACAAAGCAATAGCTTGTCAACCTTTTGGAAAAAAAGAGTTCTAGGATGAGTTGTTGCAAACCATTTCTTTCTAGTCATCAAAACTGTGCCCTGAATTCACAATTATGGAAAAACATTGTGAATAGCTTACAATTGGGAGAGTCCTATCTCCTTGCCCTCGTGTGTGCTGATGCATTCATTTATTTCACACAATTGCGCCACAAAGACGAAAGGAAATATGAGTGTGGCTTAAGAATTTTAATCAACGATGAAGCTACCATTCATGTAACTAGGACCACAGTATCCAAAGCTTGTGGAGAAGCTATTTTTGTACATGGGAGTTAGAGGTCGGGACTGGTCCAGAGTCATGAGCTCAGACAGATTTGTGAGCCCTGTCTGCCATGGTAGATGAGTGTGGAATTAAAGGAGCAAAGAAGTATTGGTGGGTAAAATCATGGGTGGTCAGTCTGGTAGTTCAGCATTTTGCTCCATTCTGTTTAGAGAATGATAATTTGCAGAGGAGCTAGCTGATTTTGACTCTTACTGACATACTACAAAAGACATACCTTTGGAGTACTCCATCAAGAAAGGAAAACAGAAAAGTCTTACCCAAAAATGTTCTATCCCTTATGATACATTCTTCCAATGAAACATATTTCCTTTTTTGCCATAAGCATTTTTTCTACAGCAGGGGTTTGCAACCTTTTCACTATTGACATTTTGGACTGCATAGGTCTTTGTTGTGGGAAACTGTCTTACACATTCTACTGTGTTTAACAGCATTCTTGGCCTCTCTACCCACTTATTAGATGTGAGTAGCAGCTCCAAAATTCGTGGTAACAATAAAAAAGGTCCCCAGAAATTGCCAAACATCTTCTCGGGGCCAAAATCACCTCAGGTTGAGGATCACGGTTCAACAATGTTATCTTTGATCTTGAGACAAACTGCACTTTAAAAAAAGTTTTTTTGATATTGGGGATAGAAAATAGGGTCTCACACATGGCAGGCAAGTGCAGTACCACTGAGGTACATCCTAAGCCTTGTACTGTTGTATTTTTAATTGAACTTTGTAAAACATAAAATCTTATAGTCAGAAAACATCTTAAGATTCTTTATTCATCAAGTAGGGAAGGTGTTAAGCATACAGATTTGCATATAAATCCTATGGACTAGTCTGCGACTTCAGAAAAGTCATTGAACTTCTCTGAGTTTGTTTTCTCTTCTGCAAAAAACTCTCAAATGATCAACAGTATTTTAGGCTAGGGGTATAGCTCAGTGTTCTTGCACTTGCTTAGCATGCAGGAAGCCCCAGGTTTGAGCCTCAGCATTGCATAAAAGAAAAAAAATCCATATGAAATTTAAATCAGAGGCTGAGTGTACAGAGCTTGGCCCAGTGCACAGTACAGGAGGCTGGTAGTATGCATGCCCCTATGGTTAGTTAGTAGCCACTTATTGTATGAAGCTACCTATAAAACTCTCTTCGTGATTACAGGACTCCTATTCCTGCATGGAACTCAGGCCCTCTTAGGTAGAAAAATCTTAGCACAGCTGGGAGATCTGACATTTTGCAAGAGAATTTTACTAATAACTAAGGGGAAATAAAGACAGCTGATGGATGTGGTAAAGGCCTAGCCTTCCTTACTAAAACAATTGCTCCCAATGCATGGTAGTTCTCCTACGAAGTACTGCTGGGCTGTGGCAGTGTGCTCAGTCCCTGGTTCTTCCCTAATCTGCTGGAGTTTTCTCCCTTGGATTGTCAATGTCATTTATGCTCTCCTTTCTAGGCTTGACTCAGGCCCTGTTAGGTAGAAAAACCTTAGCACAGCTGGGAGATCTGACATTTTGTAAAAGAATTTTACTAATAACTAAGGGGAAGTAAAGAGGAAACAGTTATAGACTAAACAAGCAGCATAAAAATAGATTTCTAAAATAAGGGTTTCTGATCCTTTAATCCTAATAAAGATTGTGAAGAGCCTGCCAGAGCTCCAATTTCCCTTTCTGACTACATTCAAATGCAGTCCCTAAAGAGACAAGTACAATTTTTTTTATCCATTTAACACACTGTGATGTGTGCCACAAACGGAACAAAATTAGGTATTGTGATAAAGTGGATCAGATTGGGATAAGAGAGTTCAGGGATGTTTTCTGAAAAGATGATATTTGTGCTGTGTTCAGAAGGATGAGAAGGTGCTTGCTTGCCTGATGAAGACTTGGGGTAAGAACATTCCAGTCTGAAGGAATAGCAAATGCAAATGGCTCGAGGCAAGACTGAGTTGGGCATTATGACTGCTCACCGTATTCTAAGCACTGTTTGAAGAGCTTTTCACATACAGCTCTCTTAAGTTTCTCAATTAAGTTGGTACTTATAAGCTAGGTTCTACTATTGTTACATTTTATAGATGGGCGAGACTGAGGTACAGAAATCTTAAATTAGCTGCCTGAGGAGATATACTCAGCCTACTTGTTCAGGCACCCTAACTCCAAACTCCAGGAGGTAGTAACCACTACACTACATTGCTTGGGGCATAGAATGGCCAAGGGGAATTTGGCTTGGAGGAGACTTGGGGAGGCAGATGTGGGGATCTTGTATGTCTTGAGGAGCCTGTCTTTATTCTATGAACAATAAGGAGCCTGTAAAAGCCTTTGAGCTGAAGAAACACAAGATTTGGTATACATTTTTACAGGATCAATCTAGCTTCTTGTTCACAATAGACTGTACCGGTCAAGTGTGAAGTCAGCAAAAACAATGAGGGGCGTCGCAGTTATCCTGTTAGAAATAGGGAAGACCTAAATAAGAATAATGCCATCAGAGAGAAATGGAAGGATTTAGTAACTGGGCTGGAGGTAGAATTGGTGGGACCTCCTAGTGAACCAGATAAGGTGGGTTAGATGAAAAAAAGAGGAGCATATCCAAGATGACAGGTTTTCTTTTGAATACGTACATAATGGTAATTAGCTTCTTCGTTGCTCTTTACCCAGGTAGACTCTTGGTACCATGTTTCCTTCCTGACCTCCAGGCAGTGTTCAAACACTGAATCTTACTCCTTTCGTAGGATGAACGCCAGGGCTTTTTCATCCTAGAATACTCAGAATACTCAGATTCTACCCGTTCAGTTCCAGTGCTCAATTTGAGCAAACACTTAGTTCAGAATTCGATTGCATGGCATCAACAGTTAATGTTCTTGAGACAATGTTCAGTTCACTCCTAAAGCACTCAGAGGTTAGCCTTTAGATAACTCCATTTCCCATGTATAAACAGAAAGGAAAGAGCCCAGCTTCTGGAGTCAGACACATATTCTAATCCCTGTACCACCACTGATCGTCTGTATGACCTAATACAATGAACTGAACTTCTTGAAGCTTCAGAGTCCTCATCTGTAAAACAGGCCATATCATTTTCATTGCTAAATGAAAGTGCAGATTAAGCACACAGCACACCACATGTGTCGAAATTGATCATTATTTGTACTATTTCTCACTTACTTGGTTTAGTTCTTCCTCCAGGCAGCATTCAGCATATTGGAGAATATCTACCTTGTTCTAAATCTACCTTTCTGAAAAATGTCCCATTCCTTGAATTGCTCCAGACCCCTCTAGTTTCTTAGCTATTAGGAAATTTTCCTTACCCACTCTGTTCTTGATTTAGAACTTGAAGCTAAACTGAGCATTTGAAAATGCTATCAGATCTATATCCTGCTACATAGCCTTTTCTAATTCAGAAATTAGGTATGAAATAGTACAGATATGGTACTAACTTTGAAATTAGAAGATCTAGATCCCCTTGGACTGCATAGCAGTATGTACCAGAGAAATTCTCTTGAAGTCTCTGTAATCTAGTTTCCATATCTGTAAAATGGGGACGACAGTACCATCGGCTCCATAGCAATACGGTGAAGTACCAGTGCCATCATCATAGTGAAAGTGGTGAACTGTTGAAGAGCTAAACAAATAGTTTTATTCTTAAAACTGATAAATTTATATAGAATGATACGTTATCCTACTTTGCACATGAAAAATTGGGGCACCAATGTTCAACTCGGACAAACATCCAAAAAAATTTTAAATTGTAAATTCTAAATGTTAGTCTTATGTTCTTGAAGAAGAAACTGGACAGTGCTTCTGAGCAAAGACAATAGCATTGCAAGGAACTAGCTTCAATGTTTGGCGAATTTCCAGCATAAGTATTCTGTGGTTCCAAATGTGTATTACCTAGCCTACAATTTAGCCTTGACATGCAGAGTGGAAAATGTCATACTCGATGCTAGATTTACAAATATAACTCTTCTCTATTGTATAAAAGAGTGAAAAAGAACATGGAATGCTTTTGTGCCAGGCACTGTGATAAGTAAAATATTTCTAATTGAAAATGAAAACATACTATGAAGTAAAAGGCATTTAATATATATGTTGTACCTATTAATCTAATTTGTTTATAGACTTGTAACAAAATATAAATTATTATTTTAATGAAAAGTATATCCATGCTGTGTTGAATGTTAAAAAAGAATTTTTTTCAATTATGCCTTTCTCGGGTTAATTTAAAATGGAGAACTAAAATAAGTCTAGCAGTCTCTTATTAAGGTCTTAAAGTACTAGAAAGGTTCACTTCATAAAAGTTGACAACCTTGCCAGGCATGGTGGGGTACACCTGTAATCCCAGCACTCAGGAGGCTGAGGCAGGAGGATCGTTGCAAGTTTGAGATCAGCCTGGGCTACAAAGTAAGCTCAAGGCCAGCCTAAACTGCATAGCGAGACCCTGACTCAAAAAAAAAAAAAAAAAAGTGGACAACCTTTCTGCTTTCTAAAAGAAGAGCTTCAACATTCTCTGTATCGTTGAAATAGCTGCAAAAAAGTTTTTAAACTTTTCTCTTTTGTACTTCTGAGGTTGGAGCCTAGGCTGTGCACATGCTAAAAAGTGCTCTACCACTGACATACGCACCCTCCTGGTCCTGCACTTCCTTCTTACTATTTCATAATTTTTAAAAATGCATGTGGCCAAGCACTAACAATTGCTGTATCTAGACAAAGACTATATTCTTTTAATTTTTTGTTGTTTTCACTTTTTCAAAATGGAAAATTAAGGAAATAAGTTTCATTTCATAAAAATGAAAGTTTTAGTAAGCCATAAACATTTCAATGAATATTAAAACAATTTGGCCAGGCGTGGTGGTGCACGCCTGTAATCCCAGCACTCGGGAGCCCAAAGGAGGAGGACTGTTGCGAGTTCGAGACCAACCTGGGCTACAAAGTGAGCTCAAGGCCAGCCTGAACTGCATAGTGAGACTCTGTCTCAAAAAGACAAAAAAAAAAAAAAAAAAGAAAAATTTAAGATTACTACATTAATGATTTTTCTAGATAAAATCTAGATTAAATTTACTTTGACAAGTATGAAATCAAAATTAGCCTAAATAATATTTGGAAAAGTACATTTAAATTTTATTCAATTATGCTTTTATTCCTTTTGAAAATATTTCATATCCTACTTCTACAGTCATTTCATATTCTGCAACTTCTACAGTCATCCCCAGATATTTATTGAGCTTCATGGCTAGTAATTATCTTGTTGCTTGGTGAGTTACAAAGATCTGTAAGACATGGCCTATGCCCTCGAGGAATTTACAAGCTAGGAGCAGTATCATATTCTTCAAAAAGCGTTGACAATGTAAACAGAAACTATAGCTTATTAAAGAAAGCAAGTAAATTTACCCCAGAAGTCCATTTTTTTTAGCATTGACACCTCTGATGCTGCAGCTGAGTTCTTTTTCTAAAGCAGAGACAATTCCTGTGTTGCCTAAAAAGGAAATTTGTTTTTGTTCTTTTTTCTCTACTTCCGTTTTTTTCATCTGTCTCCTTTTTCACTGTTCACATCATCACATTTTATTAATATATAATTAAAATGCTTGAAAGCCATTTTTGATCCCTTAACATTATTTATTGTTTTCATAATTTTAAATAGTAGGATATGCAGAAGCACTATGACTGTCCTGTGATTATGAAGAATCTTTAAATAAACCAATAGAAGCAATATTGGATTGTATAATTTATGTTTTTTCATGAAAAACTGTATTATTACTTTAGGTAAATTGATCCAACAATAAATTATCTTTTTAAAGTTCCACAATATGGAGTATTCTTTGTGGAAAAATGCTTTTGGGGTGGTGCTAAGGATTGAACCTAGGGGTACTCTATCACAGCTACATTCCCAGCACTTTGCATTTTTTATTTTGAAGCTGAGTCTCATTAAGTTAGGCAGACTGTACTTGAACTTACAATCTTCCTCTCTCGGTCTCCTGAGTAACTGGGATTACAGGTATGCACAACTACACCTGACTGAAAAGGATTTCTTTAAGGTCCCCATCTCGCGCTCATCTGTGCCCTGTCTCCACTGTTTATGAGGACTTTGCACTTTTAAATTTTCAGAAATATGGGTTGAGAGGTACTACTTTTGCATATGGGCAACAATTATCACAAAATACTGTTTCTTTCTCCTGTCTGCGTCTTTTACTGAAACCTATTTACAAGTGAAGCACACTGGTCTAATATCTTTTCGCTAGTGTTTGCATTGGCTATAGAATGATGCGTGTTTTACATCTGTAAAACTTGGTCTACAAAAGACAACAAGAAGAGTGGGGGAGGGCATCGATTTTATTACACAAACTTCAATACTGAGGAATATTTTTTTAAGAAAAGAGAAGAAGAATATAAATTAAGGAGGGTGCCTACTTCACCTACTTATATACATTTGATGTCGCTTATATTATTAATCTGTCACATGCTATTCTATAATGTGTATGCCTTATAATTTATTTAATCTGCTGTCAATTAATGGACATATATATATATATATACATTTTATATATTTTATATTCTCTTGTACTTTATATAATCCCATGCAGTGTTTTACTAAGGTTCTTTTACTATAGAAAGAAGTTGCTTTTCCATCCAAGGAGAAAACATGTGCATCCTCTGTACTCTATCCCATGGGTGAAGAGTACAAGGACTGAAAGAGACTTCAGACGTCTTCCTTTCCTCGCTCAAGTTTTCAGTATTTCCCGTCCCATCTTGCTTTTCACCTAATGACTTAATTTCTTATTTCCTTGAGAAAAGGAGGTAATCAGAGGTGATCACACTCAAATTCCCAGGGCATGTGTACACACCCACTGCAGCCTGTGTATCACTCTACTTGACCTTCCCTCCAGCTAAGATGGAAGAGCAATCTGTGCTTCTGGCTAAAGACATGGCCTTCTCATACACAGTAGATTCTATTCTCCTTGCATACCCAAAGACATGGCTCTAATGATTCTCCCCATCTATCTCTGCAGCATCAATTTTTTTCTCCTTAGCAGATCACTTTCATTAGCATAAAATTTTGTTGCTGTTTTCTCCATTTTAAATATACTCTTTCTTGACCCCATTTTCACTTTGCAATGCTGTCCCATCTCTGCTCCATGCTGCAATGAAATTCCCCAAAAACTTCTCTGTACTCACAGACTCAAATTCTTTTGCTCACAGTTTGTTTGAACTTGATCCACCCAAGCTTTTGCTCCTCTTACTCCACAAACACTGCTTTCTATCAAGGTCACAAGTAAATTAAGCCAATGATTCTTTTTGCATCATGATATTTCTTGATCTGTCAGCATCACTGTACACACTTGACCACTTCCTACTTTGATATTCATCCTCCACTTGGCTTCTGTTATTTGAATGGTGTCTCTTATGTTATTGTTGACATTAGGGATGTATGTCTTGTTTCTTTTCTCCGATCAGTCTACATAGAAATATTTCAATTTTATTGATGTTTTCTATTAACCAGCCTTTACGTTTACTAATTTTTCTCTATTATTTTTCTATTCTCTATTTCTTTAATTTTTATTCTGGTGGATATTTTTTCCTTTCTTTGAGTTTACTTTTTTCCAGTTTCTTATGGAAAAAATTGAGGACACTCATTTCAAACTTTCTCCTCTTTCCAAAGCAATGTTTAGCTCTTACATTACCCTAGACTTACTGCTTTAAGTGAAAGTCCACTAATTGTGGTATGTGGTTTTCATTTTGTTTAGTGTAAAATATTTTCTAATTTCACTTTGATACATGGGTTTTCTAAGAGTGTTTATTTTTAGTTTCAAATATTTGGGAGATTTTCAAGTTAATTTTCTGTTATATATTTTCTACTTTAATTCCACTGAGTCAGAACAGACTTTATATTATTTGAGTCCTGTTGAATTTATTGATGCTTGTTTTATGGCCTAGAATGTGGCCTACCGTAGTAAATGTTCCATGAGTTTATGAAAAGCATGAGTATTCTGCTGTCATTGGGTAAAGTAGAAGAACCTGGATAAGGTGGTTAATAGTGTTGTTCCGATATAGTTTATCCCTGCTGATTTTTTGCATATTTGTTGTATCAGTTTTAGAGAGAAAGTTATTGAATTCTCTAACCATAATTGTAAATTTATCTTTTTTTCCCTGAAGTTCTATCTTTCTCCAACTTCCTCCTCCACACACTTTTTAAAGCTAGGCTATTCTTGGTGTATTTCTCTTTCACATGGAATTTATATTAGCTTGCTGAATTCTGTAAAATGTCATGTCTAGAATTCTTTTTAAGGATTACTAGGGGAAATTCTCACCTTCATAGCACTGTATCTTCTTATACATGAATACAATTTAATGCTCCATTTATTTAGATCTTTAACTTTTTACTAATTTTAATATTTTGTATGGAACCTGTACAAAGGAAATCCACTGATCAAATACTTATCAAATCACTGTTGTGCTTCAGGCACAGTTCTGGGCCCAGGGGATGCACTGCTGAGTGACTAAAGGCAGGCATGGCCCATGTCATCCTGGAGTAATGTGTTTGCTGGTGCAGAAAATGGGCACCAAGAAAGAAGTTAGAAAAAATAAATAGAATAATTTCAGAGGGTGAAAGATGCTCTGAGGAAAAAAAAGCAGGGAAATATAGTGAAGAATGATAGCAGAAGGTGTTATTAAATTGAGTAGTAGTCCAGAAAAGCCTCTTAGAAGAGGTAACAATTGAATAGAGGCATAAATGATGAGAAAAGGACCACGGGAAATTTTAGGGAAAGAAAACTGCAGAGAGGGGCTGGGGATTTAGCTCAGCGGCAAAAGTGCCTGCCTGGCAAGTGCAAGGTTGTGAGTTCGGTTCCTGGTACTGGAGAAAAACCAAAAAAAAAAAGAAAAGAAAAGAAAAGAAAACTGCAGAGAGAGTATATCAAGGGCAACCGGATTGTTGAAGAAATATAACAATAACAGTACTTCTAATGATAATTGTTAATGCTTACTGGTTATGCCACTTGCATTGCACCACATATTACTTTAGGCACCTTACTACTATTATTAATAAACCCAGTAACTATTGGAGGCACAAGCTATTTTTAGACCCATTTTTAAGATGATAGAACTGGGCAAAGTTGAATAAATAAGTTGTTGAAAGCCACACAGCTAGGAAGATCAGGGCTTTAAACCCAGGCAGCCTGACTTTGGAACCTGTCTTCTTTTTTTATTTTAAAGAGAAAAAATCCCAAAATAATAACAATAAACACACAAAAAACCCCACAAAAATAATAAAAACGATACAGAATCTCAAAATGTAAGGAAATTAATAAAGGTTGTTATATTACATATTGTTATCTTCAAAGAAGTTGCTCAGATTACCAGATGTAAGAATGCAAGATTGGCCAAACAAACATCAACTGAACCTTTCAATGAATAACTAAAAATCAGAAGTACAATTATTTTAGCTGTCTTTGTGTGTGTGTGTGCATACATACATATATATATATATACCTTCCTTTTCTCCTTTCTCCCTTTCCAGTTGATCTTTCCTTTTAAAAAAAGTTAAACATAACAATGAAACCGAGTTTCCAAACAAGTTATTAGAACAGCTACAATAGTTGAAACAGTGTGTATTGTCATCTTCCTAGTAGTTATTCAGAGTAAAAGATATATGTATGCTATCTTGTCTATACAATACTAGCACCAGACTTTCTTTTCAATGAACTAAGAGATATTAGCTGTATAACAATCTTAGCAATCTTGTATAAACATATATTTTTTCCTTTCTTCATTTCCCTTTCCTTGTCACAGTTTGTCTTACTTTTTGAATAGTTTCTTCCCAATTTGTAATAGCTGTTGTACTTCTCAGATTCCATTCATTTGTTTATTTTTTCACATTAGTGAGAAAATATGATGTTTACACATATGGGTCTGATTTATTTCACTTATGAGTATGGTCTCGAGTTGCATTCATTTACCTATAAAAGCCTCGAGCTTATCTTTTTTTTTTTTTCTTTTGAGACAGGGTCTCGCTATGCAGTTCAAGCTGGGCTTGAGCTCACTTTGTAGCCCAGGTTTCTCTTGAACTTGCAACAATCCTCCTACCTCAGCTTCCCGAGTGCTGGGATCACAGGCATGCACCACCCCACCTGGCTATCTTTCTTTATAGCTGAGTAACACTCCATTTTATAAAAGTACCACATCTTTTTTATCCATTCCTCACTTGATGGGTATTTGGGATGTTTCCAAGAATTAGCTATTAAAATTGCACTGCTATAAACAGGGGTGCACATATATTGCTGTGGTATGTTTTTAGTTCTTCTAGAAAAATACCCAGAAGGAGAATAGCTGTATTGAATAGGACCTCTAATCTTAGTTTTTAGAGGAAGCACCACACTGATTTCCACAGTGATTGTACCAGTCTACACTTCCACCAATAGTGAAGAAGGGTTCCTTTTTTTCCCACAGACCCTCCAACATTTGTTATTTACTAATTTCCTGATGAAAGCCATTCTTTCTGGGGTGAGATGGTGGAATCTCAGAGTTGTTTTAATTTGCATATCTCGAATAACTGCTGTTGAACATTTTTTCATATATTTATTTGCCATTTGTATTTCTTCATCTGAGAAGTGTGTATTCATCTCAGATGCCCATTTTTTGACTGGGTCTTTAAAATTTGGAGACCTGAATGTTTTTAATTCTTTATATGTTCTAGATAGAAGTCCTTTGTCTTTGGGACAGTTGGCTAAAATTTGGGGTTTTCCCAATTTGGGATTTTTCTTTTCACTCTGTTGGTGATTTCTTTTGATGCGTAAAAACTTTTTAATAGGATGAGATCCCAGCTGTTGATTCTTTGAAGTATTTCCCGTGCTGTTTTGTTTTTGTTCATGAACTCTCTGCCTTCCCCTATGTCTTCAAGATTTCTACCTACTTTCTATTCCAGTAGATTTATTGTTTGTTTTAATATTTAGATCTTTGATCCATTTTTACTTTAGTTTAGTGTATGGTGATAAGCATGGGTCTAATTTTAGTCTTCAGCATGTGGAAAGCCAGTTTTTCTAGCACGACCTATTAAAGAGGCTATCTTTCTTCCAGTGAACGTGTTTGGCCCCTTTGTCAAAGACAAGGTGGTTGAATGTATTTCTAGTTGTGTCTGCATGTTCTAATCTGTTCCATTGATTCTTGGGTCTGTTTTTTGGCCAGTATCATGCTGATTTTATCTGATGGTAAAGTAGTAATAAAATAAAAACCTTTGTAGTATAATTTTAAATCAGGGATTGTGATGCCTCATGCCTTGCCTTTGTTGGCCAAGATTATCTTGCTAGTCTAGGTCTTTTCTGGTTCCAAATGAATTTTAAGAATGTTTTCTCTAGATCTGTGAGGTATGCTAATGGTATTTTGATTGAGATTGCATTAAATCTGTATAATAGTTTTGGGAGTATGGCTATTTTCACTATGTTGGTTCTTCCTATCCATGAGCAAGGAATATCTTTCCATTTTCTGAGATCCTCTTTGATCTCTTTTTTCAGAGAACTGTAATTTTCAGTATATAGATCTTTTACTTCCTTTGTTATATTAATTCCTAAGTTTTTCATTTTTTTTGGATGCTATTGTGAAGGGTGTGGTTTCCCTAATTTCTCTCTCAGTGAATTTGTTGTTTGTGTACAGGAGTGTTATTGACTTTTGAGTGTTGACTTTGTATCCTGCTATGCTACTGAATTTGTTTATTAATTCTAGGAGTCCTTTGGTGGACTTTTTGGAGTCTTCCATGTAGAGTATCATGTCATCTGTGTATAATGATAATTTACCTTCTTCCTTTCCTATTCTTATTCCATTTACTGTCAATGGAATTTTTAATCTCCTGGATATGTGTTTTAATGTTTCATGAGTTCTATTTCTTTCCTATGCTGGTCGTTCATGCTTTCAATCATTTTCCAAAGCTCCTCTATTTTTAACTGTGACTACTCTAAGTTAACTGAGAAGTTCTTCAATTTGATCATCATTTCTTTTTTTTTAACCTAAAAGACGATTTTAATCTGATTTTCTCAATAACCTCAGTTATCTGGGTTTTTTGATTGTTATTTGTGTGTGTGTGGGTGTGTGCATGTGTGTGTGTGTGTGTTTTAAACTTCTGCTGCAGAATTGGGCGTGGTGCTGCACTCCTGTAATGCTGGCACTTGGGAGGTTGAGGCAGGAGGATTGTTGCATGTTCGAGACCAGCCTGGGCTACAAAGTGAGCTCAAGGCCAGCCTGAACTGCACAGTGAGACCCTGTCTCAAAAAAACAAAAATATATGAATAAATAAATAAATAAATAAATAAACTTCTGCTTCTATCACTTCAGAAAATGCACATGACTCCAGATTTCCTCCATCTCATCCCCCAGACTTGTCCTTTGTGGGCTGGAGGTCTGGGGTTACATTTTGTTTCTATGTTTTGTCATTTTTTAAAAAAGTTTTATTTTGTTTTCTGTGTTAATGCTTGTACATTTCTTATGACAGATAGCTTTATCACTCGTATTGATGTTTCCCTATGAAATATCTTTTACTCAGAGATGTCTTCTAAGTGTAGGTGGTTCTTGGTCTTTTTGTCTGTCCCATGATCCTCTCTTCCCAATTTACTAGGGATGAGAAGTTGCTATCTATTTGACTCAGGTTGGGAGGAGTACTGACTTTCCAGCCCAAGATTGCTTGAATTCCTCAGGGTCCCTTTCTCACCCTGGTCGGTCAAGCGGGTTAGGAAGGGTTGTGTTGTTCCACTCACTACCATCACTGCCTCTGCTGTGGTTCCTAACCTTGTTGCTAGAAGTTCCAGTTAGCTGCTATGGCACATGCAGGAAAAAAAGTACAAAAATAAACCAGCAAACCAAATCCAAAAAAACAAACAAACAAAAAAGTCCTGGCAGCCCATCAGGGAGGGAGCAGCTTCCTGGTCACTTCCTCCTCCGTGTGCTGGCAAAATTTACTACCAGTCTGCAGTGTCCTGTGTTTGGAAGAAGGCAAAAAAGGCTAGAAGCCTTATGACACAAATCTATCCCATGTAGCTTCAGTTAGCTGCACTATTTCAATCTGTAATTTTTTCGGAAGCTTCATCAATGGCGATCCTCCTCTGCAAGCAGGTGGGAGACCCATAAACAGCCCTGGGGGCTGATAATCACTTTATAAATTCCTATATCTATGTTTTGTTTGATCTGCAAGTCTCTTATTTCAGGTTGATTTTGGCATCAGGAATATATGTCCTGTTCTTTCTTCCAGTTACCTGTGATTTTAGTTGATTTTCTGAGTACTACAACATGGCTCCTCCTCTATTCTAGTGTAACCTTTCTACCGGACATTTGATAACTATTTTCTGTTTTGTTCTGTTTTTGTCTTTTTGAGACAGGGTCTTGCTATGCAGTTCAGTCTGGCCTTGAGCTCACTTTGTAGCCCTGGCTGGTTTTGAACTCACAACCATTCTCCTGCCTCTATTTTTATGGTGTATATCACGTCATTTTCTTATTGTCAACCTATTTTATTGTAGGGGCTGGGGATTTAGCTCAGTGGCACAGTGCCTGCCTGGCAAGTGCAAGGTCATGAGTTTGATTCCTGGTACCAGAAAAAAAAACAAAAAAAAGAAATGTATCTATTATAAACAACATATAGTTTTATCATATACTTGTTATAAATTCTGCCAATCTTTGTCTTTCACTTGGAGTGTTTAATCAATTTACATTCAGTGTAATTAGTATAAGGTAAGCTATATATCTGCCATTTGCTATTTGTTTTTTATATGTTTTGTGTTTTTTGTTTCTTAATCCCTTTTAGGTTAAATAAGTATTTTCACATGTACTATTTTAATACCTGTGCCATTCCCTTTATGGTAATTTTTGACTTATTTTCTTAGGGACTGCCCTGGGATTTGCAAATAACATCTTATCATAACTGTCTAGTTCAGATTAATAACGACTAGATTTCAATGGTATGTACAAACACTGCTCTCAAATATCTTCATTCTTTCCCTTTTCCTCTGGGATATTAGTGTCATACAAATTACAACTTTATCCATTCTATGCCCATCAAAATACACTCCTAATTAATACTTTATGCAGTTGTCTTTTATGTCACAAAGAAGAATGAGAGTTATGAACAGAAAAATTCAACAGTACTATTTAGAGATTTCAATAATGAATAGAATAATTAGATGGAAGATCAACAAGGAAACCGAAACTTAACTTTGTAAACAAAGTAGAACCAATATGTACCTCTAGAATATTATATAAAACAAGCTGGGTGTGGTGATGCATGCCTATAATCCCAGCACTTGGGAAGCTAAGGAAGGAGGATTGTTGCAAGTTTGAGGCCAGCCTGGGCTACAAAATGAGCTCAAGGCCATCCTGAACTGCATAGTGAGACGCTGTCTCAAAAGAAAAAAAAAGAATATTATATAAAACAATGGCAAAACACACATCCTTCTCAACACAAGGAAGGTTCTATAGGATAGGCCATATGTTAGGCTACAAAATATTAAGTATAAATAGTGGAAATTGGGGCTGGGGATTTAGCTCAGCGGCAAAAGCGCCTGCCTGGCAAGCGCAAGGTCGTGAGTTCGGTTCCTGGTACCGGAGAAAAAACCAAAAAAAATAAATAAATAAATAAATAAATAAATAGTGGAAATTATAAAATGTATGCACTCTGACCACAAAGGGATATAGTTTAAAATTATTAATAGAGGGGGATTAAAACTATAGGAAAACTAAAGAATGTTTTTCTAAATAATCAATGGATCAAAGAAGAAATTACAGAACAAATTAGAAAATACTTTCAGATGAAAGAAAATACAAGACACATAGTAAAATTTGTGGAATATAAAGATAGCTGTGTTAACAGAGAAACTTGCACCCATTACACATACATTTTAGAAAAGAATCTCAGGGTCAGAGATGTGGCTAAGTTGTAAAACAGTTGCTCAGCTTGTGCCAGGTTCTGGTTTTGCTCCTTATCCCTATGGCAAATATATAAACATAACAGAAGAATCCCAAATCAGTAACTTAGCCAATAATTTAGGCAATGAAAATGTCTTGAATCAATAGCTTGAACTTCTATTTTAAGAAACCAGGAAGGACCTGGTGACACACACCTGTAATTCCACCGCTGTGCAGAGGGATTGAGAATTCAAGCCCAGCCCAAACTACACAACAGAACCCTGCTTGATAAAACAAAACAAAACAAAAGGCAAAGCAAAAAAAAAAAAAAAAGAAAGAAAGAGAAAAGAAAAAGCCTGATGTGGTAGCATGTGCCTGCAATATCAACACTCTGGGAGGCTGAGGCAAAAAATGATAAGTTGGAGCCCAGTCTGGACAATATAGTGAGATCCTGTCTTGAAATTAAAAACATCACAAAAATTTTAAAAGGGATGTGAATGTAACTGAGCTTGAAGGCCCTGGATTCAATCCCCAGTATGGGTAGGTGGATAAGAAGGTGGGGGACAACAAACTAAACTTGAAGCAAGCAGAAGGAAGGCAATACTAAAGATGAGAGTGGAAATACATGAAATAAAAAATAGAAAAACAATAGAGACAGTCAGTGAAATGGAAAGTTGATTCTTTGAATAAATCAACAAAACTCACAAAGCTTTGGTCCAAGGCAAACAAAAAACAGACTCAAATATCTAAAATCAGGAATAAGACAGGATAGATTACTACTAAACTTTACAAAATAAAAAAAAAGGATTACAAGGGAACACTTTCAGTAGTTGTACATCAAATGATAGAACAATTCCAGGCCTGGGTATATACTCAAGGGAATTAAAATAGAAGTGGAAACAGCAGAAGGAACTTTCTAGCTGATGACTGGATAAGTAAATTGTGGGAGCTACGTACAGTGGATTATTATTAGACCATGTAAATTGATGAAGTAGCGACACGTTACGTAAAAGAAACATGGTAAATAAATTGGAAACATGCTAAATAAAAGAAATCAGATGCAAAAAAGCAACATACTATATGAATTTATTTATAAAGACAATACAGAAAAGGCAAATTCATAGTCAGAGCGCAGATTAGTTGTTAAATGACCCTGGAGGTAGGAAGCAATGCAGAATGACTCCTAACAGATATGGTATTTCTTCTGAGGAGAAAGCAAACTGTTCTGAAAGTAAACGGTGGTAATTACACAACTATAGATATAATAAAACCCACTGAATTGTACCTCTTGAATGATTGAATATTTTGGTGCATGAATCATATCTCAAATAGTTTACATAAAATCATAAAAAGCCAGACTACCTGGGTTTGAATTCTGCATGTTGACACTGTCAACTTAGTTAGCTATGGTAAATTCAGTAAGTGATCCCAGTATTTCGTTTCACCAATAATTATTTTAATACCACCACTCCATTGTTCTTGCATTATGGTGAGCAGATTATACCTTCCTATCTCTTGACTTTTGACTTCGCCATGTGACTTGCTTTACGCAGTGGGATGTCAGAAGATATGATCTCAGTAGTTGTTTAGAATATACTTTCCCTCTTGTAATTCTACCATTGCGTGAGAAGAACACGCCACTGATAGCTGTTGAGTTTTCCATCACGAGCCTCAGAATAAGACATGGCACAGACCTGCCCTATTGACCTGCCAATTTGAAAGCAAAAAATAAATGTTCATTGCTGCATAACACTGAGATGCCCAAGATAACAAACACAAGATCAAATAATCCAAGCATTTTAGTGATTTGTAAGTGCAAAGATTTAGTTTTAGTCATGTAATACATAGCATCTGGTTCACTTTTAGTTCTGCTTCCTCTGTCTCCATTCTAGGACCCAATATGAAGAAACAGCCCCCTGTAATACTGCTGATCTTATAGATGAAGGAAAAGAGAACATAGTAAGCCAATTCTTGGGACTTTTGATCAGAACCTTTTACTTCTGTTCATACATCATAGGCCAAATCACATGGCTAAAATAGAAGTAACTGTGGAGGGAAAGAGGACTCTTCCCATAGGATTGGCCACCAGAAGCTGCATAGCCAAGTCTGACGTCAACAGAGCAGGGATGTATAATCCTCTCACAAGGAGGAGAGTGAATATTTTAAACCATAATACAGTCCACTATAGTGATCTTGAACATTTCCTTGACCTCTTTGTGCTTGGTTTTCTCATCAACAAAATGGAAATAACAGTAGAATTACCTCACAAAATTGCTGTGAGGATCAAAAAGACTACTCAAAGACCATTTAAAATAAATAAATGGCTTCTACTAAATGCTATATAAGTATTTGATACATAAAAATAAATGTTTGCCCATACAGTTGTTTGTTCTTGTCATAGTAAAAATTGTTCACTCAGTGTTTGGTTATCATATGCCTAGAAAAAAATGTACTTTATTTATAGGCATTTTAAGCCAAAATATCCTCTTTTCAAAAGTCTGTGATGTTAAAATCAACCCTTCAATATTTGTGTCACTGCTTAAATTCCTTAAAAGATATTGCTATCTTTGGCTTGCAGTCTGATTAGTTCTTTCTGGAAAAGGGAAGAGTTTCTGTGTGGTAGGAATAGGACAGCAGGTGGTGGTAGCATAAAACAGAAGAAAAGCTTCACAGCTGAAAATGGATGGCAGGCAAAAGGTCCAAAAAGCTGTTCACAGCTGGGAAGGAAACAGCATTGCTGGAACCCAGGTGTATGAGCCGCTGAGTTGCCACTACCACTGGGGGAAAAAGAATTTATACTCATATTACGTTTCTCCTTTTTCCTGCTTTCCTCTGAATACCGAGTTGTGTATTTTGACTGAAATACCCTGCTCACACAGCAAGCCTGTTAATCGCTCCCAGCAACATTCAACACACACGTGGGATTTGTTATAAGTGGTGAAAAAATGTTTTTTTCTCAGCCACCTTGCCTCCTGAGTTTATAAAAGACAACAACTGATCCACACCTGGAAGCAAATCAGAAAAATAGAGCAACTGCAAACAAACTCGGCCTACTGAGCATGTCTTTCAGTCCTTGCCAAAATCCCTGCCTGTGTAAAAGCTGAGAGAGGAAAGATCTGAATATTTTCTTATAAACACTGCTCTGTACAAAAGAGAATTTAAGCAAATACCTGTGATAATTGTGCTTCTCATTAGATACTTTCCACATGTTTTCTGTGAATATCCTGGGTTCTTTAAGGTGACCTCCAGTCCTATACTTTGTATTAATATTACATTAAGCCTCATGGGGGTGGGAGGTGGGAGGGTTCTACGTTCCCTCTGTCTTTAACTATTTATGCTTTACAATTTAAATTAGAATGAGTTGATCCAGCTCACAGGTGCCTTAGTTGTATTTCTTAATGTCGGTAGACCACATTCATATGGCACAGGCTCTACAGACCTTTCCAGCCCTTAGATTTTATAGCAAGGGTACTGTAACTACTATGGTTGACGTTCACTGATCACCTTTACCATGTGTCTGGAACATGCATTATTTTACTTAATCTTCTAATTACAGTTAGAATTTATCATCTCCATTTTACCAGTGAAGAAATGAAATCCCCAAAATGTATGTGGATTTCTCAAAATTAGCATTTGATGGAGATTAAGATCATGGATTATAAAATTAGATTGTTTAGCTTTTTAACTCAGACTTTGCTTACTTATTAGCGATTTTGACTTGTTTGATTTATTTGTTCCTTCTGTGCTGGAGATTATGGTACTGATAACACTTTTCTCCTAATATTGTTGTGACAATTAAATGAGTTAATTATAAAGAGTGCAAACAGCAAATAGTAAGCACTATAAGAATGTTAATTCAACATTTACTGATGATCAAAATTTTCAGCAAAGTAGGAATAGTGAAGGAATTTTAAAAGAAATATTAAAAAAACACCACTAAATTTATATATAATGGTGAAAACTGAAAGCTTTCCCCTTAAGATTAGAAAAGGGCAAGGATGTCTGCTCTCACGCTTATGCAACATAGTATTGGAAGTCTTAGAGCAGTGAAGTAAGAAGAGGAAATAAGACATCAGCAAATCAGAAAAGAACTAAAAGTATCCCTATTTACATATAACATAATTGTCAGTATATAAAACTTTCAAGCAACCTACAAACAATCCTAGAACTAATAAGTAATTTTTGCAAGGGTGCAGGATTCAACATCAATGTAGAAAGAATTTAATTTTTATTTATTTGCAATGAACACAAGGCATATAAACTAAAAATACAACCTAACTTATAGTTAGGTTTTTTTTTTTTTTTTTTTTTGGACTTGAATTCAGGACCTTGTGCTTACCAGGCAGGCATTGTGCCACTGAGGTATATCCCTGGAAGCAGTTATGATATAATAAAATACTTAGGTGTAGATATAGAAAACATAGCTAGGATTTATATAATGAAAACTATACAATGTTGGTGAAAGAAAACAAAGAAGATTTAAATAAATAGAACCAGACAATTTTCATGGGGTGGAAGATTCAACAGAGTAAGGATGTCAATTCTTTCTAAATTGATGTATTGACTGAATGCAATTCTTATCAAAATTCCATGAAGAGTTTCTGTAGATCTAGACAATAATATTTCTAAATTTCTAAGGAAAGACAAAGAAACTAGAATATCTAATTTTGAAAAATAATTTAATTTGGAGGAATCACTCAATGTGGTACCAAGGCTTATTGTATACTCACAATTATTACCACTGGATATTGATAAAGGGATGGATTCATAGTTTAATGGATGAGAAGAGATAACCCAGAAATAGACCCACATAATATGCCCAATTTATTTTTGACAAAGATATAAACAAATTCAATGGAGAAAGGATAGACTTTTCAACAAATAGTGTTGAAGTAATTGGACATCCATGGACAAAAAGAAGAACCTTGACTCATAACTCACACCAAATAAAAAATCATCTTGAAGTGGATTGTAGACTTAAATATAAAATATAAAACTATAAAGTTTGTTTTAAAAATAGAAGAACATTACTAGAACATAAAGCTAGGTGAATAGATTTTTTCTTAATTTTGTTACCAACATTGTCTACTTGTCAGGTGAACAGTTTTTATTCTTAATACCAAAGTATGATCTATAAAAGGAAAATTTGAGAGTTGTGACCTCATGAAAATCAAAAACATTCACTATATGAAATGCTATGTTAAGACACAGAGAGGGAGAAAAGTATTTGCAAGCCTCATATTGGCAAGTAGCTAGAATATATGAATAATTGAAAAATCTAATAATAAGAGAAAAAAGCAATTATGATTGGCAAAAGATCTAAACAGGTACCTTTGTAAAGGAGATATATGCACTGAAAATATGCTCCAGGAAAGATATTCAACATTGTTAGCCACCAGGAAAACCCAGGAGAGACAATAGGAAGTAGGGAGATAGATCTTTCTCAGATGACAAGGGGATCAAGAGACGGAGAGAGGAGAAAGGGGATGAAAAAAGGAACTCAGATGTGTTAGGTACATGTACCAGCTCCAAACAAGCGATGTAGACAGTATGTACTGCAAACATGTACTAATAGAAAATAAATAACAGCAGTATGATATCACTACACAAATCATGAGGGCTGAAATAGCAACACCAAATACTGACAAGGATGTGGAGAAACTGGATTATGTCTACTGTATTGGTGACAATGTAAATTTCTATAGCCACTCTGGAAAATACTTTGGCAGGTCCTTTTAAAACTAAAAATGTGAAAAAAAATTAAAAAGGTGCAGGGTGTGGTGGCGCACACCTGTAATCCCAGCACTTGAAAGGCTGAGGTAGGAGGATAGCCATGAGTTCAAGGCCAGCCTGGGCTACGTGAATGAGTTCAAGGCCAGCTTGCACTACATATCAAGACCCTGTTTCATAAAAACCAAAGCCAAAATCAAAAACAAAAAAAGCAAAAGTAAAGAAAAAAAAACTAAAAGAATGGTTTACCATTTCATACAGATATTACACTTGTGGGCATTTATTTCCAATAAAGAATTATGTTCACACAAAAATGGTAAACAAATATTCATTCAGAATAGCTCCAAACAATAGATAACCAAGACCTTCGCTGGGTATATAGTTAAGCCAACTGTGGTACATCTATAGCATGGAACACTGCTCAGCAACAAAAAGGAATGGACTATTGGTTCAAGTAAAAACTTAGATGTATCTCCAGGAAATTATACTGAGTGGAAAGAAGCCAATCTCCGAGGGGCATGTACTGTATGATTCATTTTATATAACATTCTTGAAATAAGAGTATTATAAAGATAAGAAACAGATTAGTGGTTGCCAGAAGCTAGGGATGATGGCAGGAGTGATGTGGATGTAGTTACAAAGGGCAAGCAGGAGGAGGGGAATTCTGTGGCAAGAGTAGTTCTCTACATTAAATGGTGGGTCTATGAATGTACATATCATAAAGTGACCTACATGTATTGTATACAATGTCAAGCTTCTGGTTTTGATATTATATTTTAATTATGCTATGTTTAATGACTGAGAGAAACTGTGTGGGAGGTATTTAGGATCTTCTTATACATTTAAAAAAACTTTCTGTGAATCTATAATACCTTCCAAATAAAAAGTTAAAAAATATTTATTAAACAAATAAAATTTTGAGAGCAAGCTGGAATCTGTTGATTTGTTTAATTCTAAAGTTAAACTACCTAGTTATGATGAGTATTTATTAAGTGTTTAGTCTAAGCCAGGTCTTATTAAGCAGCTTGCTAGATGTCACACAGTCATAAAGTGTTAAGGAAGGAATAGGACCAAAGTTTGGTTCCAAGCATGTGCTTCTTAGTCACTGTGCTAATTTTCTCTGAATCATATGAGAGGAAAAGAATCCTGACAACATGTAGAGGAAAACAGTGGGAAGAAGAGAGAAGTTAAGGACAGGAAAGAAGCACAGAATCATATACTTAACTCATTGTAGTTAGGGAGATAAACATTAAATCCACAATAAGACATCACAGTACAGCTTCTAGATTCATCAAAACTAAGATGCCTGATGATACTAACTAGTCAAGCTACAGAGCACTGGACCTTCTAGTGGAATTCACTGGGGTTGGGAGCATGGAAATTGATCCAGTCACTTTGGAAAACAGGGATGGGCTAGTTAAATTGAACATGTACATAAGCTACACCTAGTAATTCCACCTCTAGGTATGTGCTATGAGAAACTCTGCACCAGGAAATATTTTTACAGAGCTTTGTTTATAAAGGCAAAAACCTATGACTGATGCAATTGCACAGCAGCAGTAGAATGGGTAGATAAAATGTGACATCAGAAATAAGGAGTCAGAGGATTGAACAACGATATAAACCAATGAGGCCTATGGAACTTATATAAAACAATCTGCTCAACAGTAAAATACCTTCTTCACAAATGCACGTGGAGCACTGTCCAAGAGAAACCATATGATATGTCACAAGGCAAGTCTCAAAACATTTTAAAAGACTGAAAGTATCATGGTAATTATCCTTTCCAATTGTAATAGTAACAAGCTGTGAATCAATAACAAAAGGAAAACTAGAGAATCTACAAAATCTTGTAAATGAAGCAACACACTAAAAAAGGTCAAAAAAATTACAAAAGAAATCAGAAAGTACTTAGACACAAATGAAAATGATAACACAGCATATTAGCACTTACAAGATGCAGTGAAAACAGTGTTGGGAGTAAAATTTATAGCAACAAAAACTACATTTCAAAAAGAAGGAAGGCCCTAAATAAATAACCTAACTTTACACCTTGAGCAACCAGAAACACAAAGCAAACTAAGCCCAAAGGTGGCAGAAGGAAGGGAATAGTACAGGTCTCACTTGAGATAAATAAAACAGGGAAGAGGAAATGGATAGGGAGAATCAAGAAATCTAGTAGTTGGTTCCATGAAAAGATCAACAAAATTGGCAAACCTTTAGATGCAATGATAAAGTGAAAAAGACAGAGCATACAAATAATTAAAAGTGGAAATGATAGGAGGGACATGATTGCCAACTCTGCAGAAATAAAAAAGGATTATAAAAGAATGATATAAACTTTGTAACTCAAACTAAAATAAACTATATAAGATAGGCAGATTACTGGAAACACACACATTACATAAACATATGCAGCAGAAATGAAAAATATCAACAAACCATAAAAAGTAAAAAGATTGATAAAATAAATAAAAAAATAAAAAAGTGAAAAACACCAAATAAGCTAAATTCAAACTCAACTACAAAAAGACAACCCAAATTTAAAAGTAGAAAAATAAATAAAAATAGTCAGGACAGGCAAAGTGAGCACTGGCAGTTCCAGCTACTGCGAGGGTGAGGTTGAGGTAGGAGAATCACTTCTGCAGAAGATAACGGGGTCAGCCTGCGCAACACCGGGAGACCTTTTGTCTTGAAAAATGAGCAAGGATACGTATTTTCCAAAGATGATATACTAACGGCTAATAAGCATGTGAAAACACACTCAACATCATTAGTCATTACAGAAATGTAAATCAAAACCACAATGAGATTCTCTTTAATACCTACAAGCGTGGTCATAATAAAAACATGAGGAAACAGGATGTATTGGCAGTTTGAAGAAACTGGAATCTTTGTACATAGCTGGTGCTAATGTGAAATGGAATGGCTCCTGTAGAAAACAGTTTGGTAGTTCATCAAAAAGGTACATGGAATTACCATATCATCTAGCAATTCTGTTCCTGAGAACCCAAAAGAATTGAGAACAGTGATTCAGATATTATACAGCAATATTCATTGTAGCATTATTCACAAAAGTCAAAATTTAGAAGCAACCTCAATGTCCAACAACAGATGAATGGATAAACCAAATGTGGTACAGCCACAAAATGGAATATTATGCAGCTATACTGACAAGGAATGAAGTTATGATTTATGCTATGATGTGGATGAATCTTGAACACATTTTGTTCATTGAAATAAGCTATATACAGAAGGAAAAGTTATTTCACTTATACACCTGAAACATTATCTAGAACAGGTAAACTCAGAGGAATAAAGCAAACTGGAAGTTGGCAGCTGAGGAAGGGGTGTATTGTGGCATGTGAGCCACTGTTTAATGGTTACAGAGTTTCTATTCAAAGTGATGAGAAAATTTTGGAAATTGATAGTGGTGACTGTTGTACAATCTTATGAATGCAGTCAATGCCATTGAATCAAATACCTCAGAATGGTTAAAAATGCAGGTTCAAAAAAACAAACACAGGTTCTCAGTCATATATGGAAACTAAGAAAGTTGACCTCACAGTAGTTGAGAGTACAATAATGGTTGTCAGAGGTTACGAGGGGCATGAGGGAAAGAGGGGTGGAGTTGGACTAGTTATCAGACATGAAAAATACAGTTACATAGGAGGGTTAATTTTTAGCGTGCCATATAGCATAGTAGGGTAACTATTAATAACACTAATTTAGTGTATATTTCAAAGTAGCTTGAAGAGACAATTTTGAATGTTCCCAACACAGAAATGATGCATGTTTGAAGTGACAGTTACTTTAATAACCATGTGCCAGTACTGCACATTGCATGCATATGTCAAAAAAGCACACTGCATCCCATAAATATATAAAATTATTACTTGTCAACTAAAACCTTAAAAATAGTGGCAATGACAAAATATATATATAACCAAATTTTTAAAATGTGATATAATCTTGTAATCAAATACTATAAAGCAATGAAAATGAACGAATGACAGCTATTCTTATTTATTTGAATAGATTGTACAATGTTATTGAGAGATAGAGCAGAGTTACAAATGATCGTATAATTTCGTTTACATAAATTTCAGTCATAAGCGAACAACTACTTTGTTTAGGAACACATATATAGGTTCAAATATACAAAGAAAGACAAGAGAGAGGTTACCAGAAAAATCAGGAGAGTAACTAACGGAGAGTAATAAGATGGGTTGATGGGAGTCTGCTGCCATACCAGCAGCATCCTGCTTCTTCATGTGGGTGGTGATGTGGGCGTTTGGTTTACATTTGCTGTTTCAAATGTGATATCGACATCACTGGAAGCTTATTAGAGAGGCAGAATGTCAAGCTTCACTCCTGACTTGTGTTTCAATAGGTCCCCAGGTGATTACTGGGCAAATTCAAGTTTGAAGAGCATTGTTGTGAACTTTACGTATGCTCCATGCACTCTTTCTGAAGGTGGGATATTTATTAGAACTTAAAAAAAATAGTCCCAGTTTGTTTTGGGGCCCATCAAGGTATTATCCCAACAGCTGTCTTCCTGCTGTAACTGGAGTCATCATGGGACGCTTCTGTTAATCTCGAAAATCCTCACTGCTAAGAGGCGTGAATCACGGGGCTGGGGGAGCAGGAAGGAGGGCTGTTGGGCAGTTAGACAGCTGTCTGGACCACAGAGAAGGCACCACAGCGATGCCTGGGGTGGAGGAGGGGAGGTCCAGCCCCAGTGGCCAGCCTCCGCACCCGCCACCTGCACAGGGGTGTACAGGCCGTGCTGCTGGGTTCGCTCTCTCCTGTGGTGCAGGCCCAGCCGCCTCCCTCAGAGGACTGAGAGGTCCTGGTGACCAGTGTTGCGTTTCCCCCCATTGACACTTCCCCCTGCTGCACTTGGGGAGTACACCGAGGAAGGCTTTAGCTGCCCAGAATGTTCCTGCAGCCTTGCCGTCCACCTAAAGTCCCGAGCCTTCCACAGCCTGTTTACACCCAGGGCCTGGTGAGTGGCACCGCAGTCAAACTGCAGCGATTTAGGTGAGGAAACTGGCAAAGGGTCGCTAGCGTGCGTGGTGACCAGCTTGGGTGATGGAGAACGTCTGGGGGTTCTTTTCCTCATAGAGGAGCAAGCTTTGCCCCTCTGTTTGCTGTTGCATTGCTCCTTTACCACCACCACCTCTGAAACTTCCTGGGCTCTGTTACTCCTTGGCTGTCAGTGATTTTTTGCGCATTATCCCCACATGCTACACCCCCATAAATAGCTGCACTTTTCTCATGCCCCCTCCCCAATTTCTTGTCTGCACAAACTCCACAGGAATGAATCACAATAAGTATAATGAAGTGTATTTGGCTTTTAAAGATGCTTTGAAAATTACCTTGGATTCCCACTTAGTGCCCTTGGTTAAATGACAATATCTAGCATTATTTTCCAAGTGTAAAATTATCTGTGATGAGATAGGAATGAGAAAATACTATTCTTGAGGAAAAGCTTTAAGTGCAAAATGCTTTTAAAAACCGGTGCCATAGATGGTAACTTACTAAAAAAAAATATGATTTTTCCAGTGATTTATTATTCATTACAATTACAAAGAAAGATGCATGATATTAGGACTTAAAGTGGAATGAAGTGTTCTTTCTTCAAGCTTTACAAATCCAGCTGTTTGTTTTCCATATTTGTGTATGCCTATTAATTTTAATTACACTAATAATTTCCCTGGATTCTTAAATTTACATTAATTTTTAAAGTATAGACAAAACATTTCTCATATAATTTAATCATTTGTGCAAATGGCAGACAAGAAAGTTATTGGTTTGTATTGTAATTATTGTAGCCCATGCTTTGAGCTCATTTGTACAATTGCCAAATTAATAATTATCATTTACGTAAGCAGATTAGGTCATCTGCACTCATTTACAATTATAATTCAAAAGTGATTAGATGTTCTTCAAATTTCTCAATTTCTTTAATGCCCTTATTAAAATGGTACATTAAAGAATTTTCCAATTAAGTCTATTATCATAAGTAAATTTGGCTTAGTACATATAATCATTCCCATGCTATTGCATATAAATTTTCAATTAATCCATGTCTTTTCTAAAGTGTATGGCAAAACAAGTTATAATGTTATTTGCAGCACTTGCCTAAAAGCCGCCCTTGTTAAAATTCACAGTACCAAACCCTTATGAATAGCATAAAATAGTGTATGAAATTGTTCTATTAAATAGGCAACACACCAGGGATAACTTTAATGTTTCTTGCTTATTACAGTGATATGTAGGTTGTGGGCAAAGAACTTCTGATTTACTGAAAACATTCTTTGATCCCATAGGACTTCAAGGAATATGTAAAATATTTAAAATCCGTATATAGTTAAAAAGTTATTGACTTTTTTTTTTTTTTTTTTGGTTTTTCTGTGGTACCGGGAACCAAACTCACGACCTTGCACTTGCCAGGCAGGCGCTTTTCTGGCTGAGCTAAATCCCCAGCCCCGACTTATTTCATATAATAAATGCAATACATATTCATCATATGACACTTGGAAAATACAGAAATAAGGGAGGAAGGATAAAAGATTATGTGTATATAACTTCACCAATCAGGATAATCTTTGTTTGCATTTGGGTTTTAATCTCTGAAGTCTTTAAAATGGGTTTTTATTTATCCATTTCTGTCTGTGGTATGCAGTAATAATATTAGGGCTATGTTGTACACAAGAATCCAATGAAAAGAACAATGTTCTCTTCCATCTTCTCTGCTACAAAACTGATTTTCTATTTATTATAAAAGTTCTGTACCTTAAAGCACTTTTGTGTAAGCCTCAATCTCTATGTTAGTAAAATAAAGCTAATTATGGTGCACCTAGTTCAGAGAGTTGTGAGGATCCAATGAGTTGATTCAGAGAAAGTTCATACAACAGTGCCTGACATGTAGTAAGTGCTATGTGTTTTCTCTATTCTGTTGGTAGTTTTGTGTGGGTTAGATAATTGACTGCTGATAAGTTGTCCAAGTCTTGGAGATTTTATTTAAGCTAATATTACCATGGGGGGATTGAAATTTTCAGGTACTACATGATGAACGGTATGTCTACTCTGGGCATACTACATGAAGACTAGCCCTAGGTGTGGAAAGAGTGGAGATTAAAAGACACTTTTTTAGATAGTCAAGTATTAACAATAGGTTTTCTCAGGGTGTTAGAAGTACCACTGGTTTTATCAATGCTCTTAAATAAGAGTGCATAATTAAATTTCTGTTTTCACAAATAACAGTAAGTTCTCCTACTACTAAAGTGTCAAATCAATGGATAAAAACAAAAGGTAGCTCTTACTACTTAGCACATAATAGCTAAAAATAACTTTTAACAAGTGAACTTTATTAATATGTAACTTACATACGGTACACTTCATCAATTTTTGGAAGTTTCAGTTTGGTGAGTTTTGATGAAGGTATTCACCAGAATATCAAAATTATATTCACCCTTACTCCAGGTGAAGATACAAAGAACTGTTGATTTTCTCTCAGTTTTTTTCATTTACATCTAGAATTTCGCCTGCAGATGCACCTCATTTTACCATGAGTTTACACCCCTGATGACTCCATTGTGTGGCAAACATACCCTGAGTCAAAAATACACTTAGTCGACCTAACCTACCTGTCTTAGCCACTTTTCTCATTGCTGATACAAAATATTCACCACCCAAAGTTAGGAGTTTATTTTAGCTTATGATTTGTAGAGGTTTCAGTCCATAACTGGCTGGTTCCAATGCAGGGCAGCTTGGTAGAAAGGCATCACAGAGCGGAAACAGTCCATGGCAAAGCAGGGCAGGCCAGCAGTGAAATAGCAAGCAAGAAGTGACTACATACCCCGTTTCTGTCCCTTATATCTTATCCAGGCTAGCAACCCTTAGGGTAGAAACATTCACACTCAGGGCACAGCACCTTTAATCCTACCCAGAACTATGCCAAACCAATCAGTGGACTAAATTAGTAACCACACACCCTTGATCCCAGCATCACATACTCCAGATCCAGCTACCTCCGAAAAGCCACACCTATAACCACGTGAGGCTTTGAGGGGGCATCTTACCACAAGCCATAACACTACTGAATGGTACAGTCAACTCTAGTGGTTTCCATTGTTTCCCCTGGTGATCTAGTGACTGACTGGGAGCTGTGGCTCATAGCTGTTGCACGGCAGAGAGAGAAGATTGTACTGCATGTCACTAGCCTAGAAAAAGAGTGAAATTCAAAATTTAAAGTGTGGCTTTTATAGAATGTGTACTGCTATCATTGTAATTTTCAACCATCATAAGTTTGGGATCATTTGTAAATGGAATATTATATAGTAAGCACTCCTGTGTGTGTATCCACTGTTCAGCATAATGTCTTTGAGATTTATCCACATTGTAGCATGCACCAGTAGTTTACTTCGTTTCATCACTGGGTGTTATTTCATTTTAAATAATAAACCATGACTTGCTTGTTCACTCACCTGGATAAATGTTGAATATTGGAGTTATTTCCTATTTCAAACAATATATGAGTGATACACTGAAGTTGGTATGCCTGAGCTTATTGTGAATTTCCCCAGTGTTATGGTTTATATCCAGATGTCCCAAAAGTGGCTTCTGTGCTCATAGGTGGGGGTTGGGAAGGTGATTGGCTTGTGGAGGTTTACAGCTGACTTGCTATTAGGAGGTAGGGCCTGGTCAGAAGTGGTGGGTCACTGTGGGTGTGACCTGGAAAGGTATGTTTCCCCTCCCAGTCTTTCACTCTCTCTGCTTTCTGGCTGTCATGACCAGAGCAGCTTTTCATCCTCAGAAGCCCTTCCACCGTGCTGTTTCTACCTGGAGTCAGATAACTATGTAAGGACTGAACTCCTAAAACATGAGCCAAAACAGACCCTTCTTCCTTTAAGTTGCAGGTATCAGGTATTTTGTCTCAGCAACAAGAAAATGAATAAGATACTCAGTGATTTCTCACGGTAAGAAAGATGTGGCTCAGATATAATGTTGTCACTTTAAATTCAGTATTGTTTTGTTCCTTAATATGTTATACTTTTCATTCGATAGACATGTCCATAAGGCAGACAGATTCACTGTTCTTTGCCCATTCTTCACTTGCATAATAATGGCTGCTCAATTATTTGTTACAGTGAGCTATCTGAGTTTGATTCCAGTTCCTCCCAGGGTTCCACTTTCTCTTTCCATTTTGAGGTTTCCAGCTGCTTTTCCCTTAAAACTGACTTCAATCTCAGCTTTTGCTTCTTTTCCATTATTCCGAAATAAATTTTCAACTTAGTCTGTTATATTACCAGCATGGCATCTACTGTTTTGCTCTTATGACATTTAAAGCCAATATTTTAAAACTAAAAATGATCGTTTCCTTCATCTCCCTCATTCCATTTATCTGAGTGGCCATAATTTTTTTTTTCTAGATCCACTGGCTCTAAATCTTGGTGTTTTCAAAGACTATTCCATATCCTTATCCAGTGTCCAGATGGTCTCCAAGTGCTGTTTCAATTGCTATAGGTATTTTTTCGTTGTTGTATTGTTGTATTGGCACCATTATAACACATTTGGTTAATACAGTTCATTCAAGGTCTAGATGAAGACCACTGCTGTCTTTGATACAAGCCCTTCTTCCCTTGCCCTGTCCTCTTAGGTCTGCACTTCTTTATTAACTCAACCACTGTTAATGCCTTTCCTGGCTGCAGCTCTCAGTGTGTTTTATCAGGAAATAATCTGTACATCTTAATCAAAGACTTGATTATATAACTTTTCAGGATGTTTAAACCACAAATTTCTTACTGTTACTGCTCCCTCCCTCTCAGTCAAAGCCCTCTGTAATGACTTTCCATTGCACTTTGGTAAAATCCAGACTCCTTTTTATGGTCTACAAAATCCTGTGATATGGCCTTTTCCCACTTGTCTGCTCTTATCCGAAGCCACTCTACCCATTGCTCATTACTGTGCAGTGACACAGACCTTCTCAGTTCCTAGATTGGTGCTAAACTCTTTCCCACTTCTGTACACTTGACCTAGTTGTTCACTTCCAGCCTACTTCCAAGTCTTTGTCTGACGTCCACTCTTCCTTTAGGTGTCAGCTTAAGTTTCACTGACCCAGAGTTTCACGACACTGGTTCTTGTGTCAATTAGCCTCTGTGGGATGGTTTTTTCATCAAATCCCACTCTTTTCATTCAGGCACTTAATACAGTTTATAAGTATATATTTGCCTGCAATATTATAAATACCTACTTAGTAAATGCAGAGATTTTGTCTCTTTCATTTCTAAAACCATAACACTTAGTGCAGCTCCTGGCACATAGTAGGCACTCAAGACAAATGCAAGTTGAATGATATTCAGATGTACAATAAAGTTTCTTATTTATCTATCCTCTTAATGAAAACTGAATCCTACTTACCCTAAGCTGTGCAGTCTCTAAGCCCTGTATGTGGTATAGACTAATCTTATTAAGTTGTTTTGACTGGGGAAGTAGCAGACACCTGCTCCTAGTTTTATTAGATGAGATTATGCCAGTCACTCATATTAATTTCCTATAGTGTTTCTGAGAATTTCCGCTGGAAATAGCTTTGTATTTTCCTTTAATGTGCTTATTGGCTGATCCTTACTACACTCCACTGAGCCCTACCACTGTCCACCGTGCCATCTTTGCAACTATGATTTCACTGGCTGCATTTAAGTTAAATCATTACTCTAAGATTTCAGTCCTTCTGAGAAATATTGACTGGTTTAGACTCATGTATTCAAATGTATCTCTGGAAATTTTACACTTCCTTTTACAACAAAGGCCACAAGTGTAGGCATCTTGAATTAGCGATGTGGGGAAATGGTTATCTGTACAGAAATTTCCTAAGTCTCACCTCAGGTGGGGAAAGACTATGGGTCATGAATAGATTGTCAATAGGGACAGGGAAAGTAACTGTCCTCATTTAACAGAATTGCTGTCTTTGAATCAAGCCCTTCTTCACGTGCTCTGTCCTCCTAGGTCTGCATTTCTTTACGAATTCAGAATACCTCTCACATGAGGACACAGCTTAGCATAGCAGCTAAGACTTTGGACTCTGGAGCCAGACTGATAAGGTCTGAATCCTTGACTTCAATAACTGTTAGGTATGCAATCTTTGGTAAGCTACCTAACCCAGCTTTTGTATTACTTTCCTTATATGTAAAATGGCGATGATGAAAATAGGGGTAAAAAATGACTACTTCATAGAGTTACATGTAGATGCAAAGAACTTGTATTTGTGGTGCTTAAAACAGAGCTCGGCCTATGGCAGGTACACAGTTACATTTTATTGTTTGTTTTCATTTTAAGTGAAGCTCTTTCTCTAAAAGAAACTTAAGATAGTTATACTACTAATTTCTCTTAGATCATTGAAAAGAAATGTTTGTGCTGATATTGTTTGGACAATTAAATGCTGGTAGCTTGTACTCTGAGTAAATAATAATTTTTTGAGCCAGGGTCTCACTGTGCTGTTCAAGCTGACCTTGAGCTCACTTTGTAGCGCAAGTGGGCCTCAAACCCGCAACAATTCTCCTGCCTCAGTCTCCCAAGTGCTGGGATTACAAGTGTGCACAACGTCTGGCCCTCTGAGTAACTAATTTAAAGATAACAAAACGCAATGTGTTAACCATTGTTGCCCTCCTATTACCTTGTTTTGAATTTTTGTTGAAATCAGAAAGTGTAAGTCTTCCAATTTTGCTTTTCTTTCTCAAGATAGTTTTGAAGCTACGATTAGTAGCCCATATCTATAATGTCAGCACTCGGGAAGCTGAGGGAGGATCACTGCAAGATCAAGGTCAGCCTGGGGTACATAGTGATTCCAAGGCCAGCCTGAACTACATAGCTAGCAAGACCCTGTCTCAAAAACAAGACAAAAAAGATAATTTTGGGGTTTCTGGGTTCCTTAACTTTCCACATGAATTTTCAGAGCAGAAGGCAAATTTCTACAAAGAGACCAGTCAGGATTCTGAAAAGAATTCTTTTAATTTGTAGATCAATTTAGGGAGTTTTGTCATATTAACAATGTTAATTTTCCCAGTTACCCAACATGACATTACTTTTCATTTATTTAAATACACTGACCATGTCATCCCACTGACTAATGGCTGTTAATGGGAACTCAACTTACAATATTATTTGGGAGGGCTTTCACTCTATGAATTGTTTTTCTCTTAATGCTTTCCTTTTTTTAATGTTAAAAATAAAAGAAGGAATACATGAACAAACACAGCCATTTACAAAATAGCAAAAGAACAATACAAACATTACAGCGTCACAAAGTGGAAGGAAATTAACAATGCTTGTTGTATTACGTATTGATATCTTCAAAGTGGTTTCTCATGAAAACAAATAGAGCTATGCCATATTGATCAATCAAGGAATCATTAACTGTTTCTTTCAACAAAGAAATAGAAGACAGTAGAACAACCATGTTAACGATCCTGTATATACACACATACAAAATTTCTCCTTCTTTCCCTTCTTTTTTCCCACATCCCAGTTGCCCTTTGCCCTTGAGCATTTTCCTATCATTTCACAATGTCTATCATACCTCCTAGTTTATATTAACTCTTTCAGGTTTCACACTAGTGAGAAAATGTGGTGCTTGCACATGTAGGTCTGATTTATTTCACTTATGAGTATGGTCTGTAGTTGTGACCATTTACCTATAAAAGCCTCAAGTTTGTAGGGGCTGGGGATTTAGCTCAGAGGCAAAAGCGCCTGCCTGGCAAGCGCAAGGTCGTGAGTTCCGTTCCGGTACTGGAGAAAAACCAAAAAAAAAAAAAAAAAAGCCTCGAGTTTGTCTTTCTTTATAGCTGAGTAATATTCCATTCTATAAAAGTACCACAATTTTCTTATCCAATCTTAGGTGGATGAACATTTGGGTTGCTTCCACATTTTATCCATTACAAATTGTGCACCTATGAACATAGGTGCACATATATCACTGTGATATGATATTTTTAGATCTTCTGGGAAAATACCCAGCAGGGGGATAGCTGGGTTGAATGGGACCTCTAGACCTAGTTTTCGGAGGAATCTCCAAACTGATTTCCACAGTGGTTTCACCAGTCTGCATTCCCACCAGCAGTGGAGAACGGTTCCTATTTCTCCACAGCCTCGCCAGCATTTGTTATTGGTTGATTTCTTAATGCTAGCCATTCTTATTGGGATAAGGTGGAATCTCAGTGTTGTTTTAATTTGCATTTCTCAAATGACTAATGATGTTGAACATTTTCTCATATATTTATTTGCCATTTGTATCTCCTTGTCTGAAAAGTGTGTATTCATCTCAGCTGCCCATTTTTGGATTGGGTCTTTGAATTTGGAGGGGCTGATATTTTTTAATTCTTTATATGTTCTAGATAGAAGCCCTTTGTCTGAGGCACAATCAGCTAAAATTTTTTCCAAGTTTGTGGGTTTTCTTTTGACTCTGCTGGTGATTTCTTTAGATGTGCAGAAACTTTTCAGTAGGATGACATCCCAGCTGTTGATTCTTTCAAGTGTTTCATGTGCAATTTGGTTTTTGTTCATGAACTCTCTGCCTACCCCTATGTCTTCGAGGTTTTTACCTACTTTCTCTTCCAATAGATTTAGTGTTTCTGGTTTGATATTGAGATCTGTGAACCATTTTGACTTGAGTTTGGTGCATGGTGATAGGCTTGGGTCTATTTTCAGTCTTCGGTAGGTAGCAAGCCAATTTTTCCAGCACCATTTGTTAAAGAGGCTATCATTCTTCCAGTGAGTTTGATTGACCCTTTTATCAAAGATTAGGTAGTCTGCAGTGATTCTGATGGGCTTTCCTTTATAGGTTATCTGTTTCGTTTTGTCTAGCAGTTTTTAATATTCTGTTCTTTTGCTGGAGATCTTGGAACTGAACTATGATATGTCTGGGTGTAGTTCAATTTTGGTTGTGGTTGGTTGGAGTTGTATATGCCTCATTTACCTGTATATCAGGTTGTGTTTCCATACTTGGGAAATTTTCTGCTATTATTTCTGCAAATATTCTTTTTATGTCAGCTGTGTTGCCTCCTGCTGTTTCATTAACTAGATACAAATCAGCAACTGCTGGAAAACCCCAGACTAAGTAGTGCATCTCAGCAGACACTGAGGGGCAAACCTGACCAACAGGAAAACTAGGGACACTAGCGGCCTTTGCTGTGCAGTCATTGAGGAGGGAAACTGAGATTTCTGCATCTGGTATCAAACATGATAAGATGAAGGACTAAAACACAATCCCAGAAGTCCACCCCACTCAAAACAAGTCCAGGAGACATCGACATAGGAAAACTTGGTAAACACATGCCTAAAATTGCTGAAATGATTGCAATGGAAGTAAAGAAACAACTCCACATTATTCCTCTTTGCCTCATCGTACATTATTCCTCTTTGCCTAGTCTTGCAGCTGTTAAATTGATTTTTCCTAGATCCTTTTTTATTTTAAGAGATCTTTTCTTTCACGTTCTCTAGCTGCCATGCTGTCTTCAAAATCTGAAATTCTTTCTTCAGCTTCATTCAAGCAGTTTTTGCAGCTTTCAATGGAAGCTTTAGTTTCTTGGAAGTCTCTTTGAATCTGGTTCATGCATTCTAAATCCCTTCTATATTTTTCATTTAATGTTTTCATCCATTGCCTATGTGCCTCTGTTTTCTTATATGTGTCTTCTTCAGACGTTCTGAGCAGTTTTTTTCATTACTATTGTCATTCCATTTTTTGCCTGAGAGATTATTTCTGATCTCATCTCTTCTATGGCCTTGTGGAGTTGTTTCTTTACTTCCATTGCAATCATTTCAGCAATTTTAGGCATGTGTTTACCAAGTTCTCCTATGTCGATGTCTCCTGGACTTGTTTTGAGTGGGGTGGACTTCTGGGATTGTGTTTTAGTCCTTCATCTTATCATGTTTGATACCAGATGCAGAAATCTCAGTTTCCCTCCTCAATGACTGCACAGCAAAGGCTGCTAGTGTCCCTAGTTTTCCTGTTGGTCAGGTTTGCCCCTCAGTGTCTGCTGAGATGCACTTCTTAGTCTGGGGTTTTCTAGCAGGTGCTGATTTGTATCTAGTTATTCCAGGTCTCAGATGAGGGCATCGTGTCAGCTGATGGCAGACCGTCCAATCCAGTGTCCCTTGCAGTTCAGGGCATGTACTTTCAGAACTCCGGTTGCACTGGTGGGACAATCCTGGTCCAGTGGACCTACGTCCCTAGGCAGTTCAAGGTAGAGGCAAAACCCAGACACGAACTGCAGAGTCAGCAGTTTATAGACCACCTGGTTCTGTGTCTCCAGTCAGTTCAGGATGCGTACAGGAGCCAGATGCAGGCCGCACTGACAGTAATCACAGACTGCTATGCCCGTGACCCCTCAGGGAGTTTGGGCACAAGTAAAGCACAGATTCAAACTGCAGTACCAGCAGTTCTTGGAGCTCTTGCTCACTCGGCACAGGGCACATGCAGGGAGGGCCCACACACTAACTTCGGTGAGAGCCGTTCCCGGGCCTTCTGAGTGAGGAACTCCTGTTTGCCACTAGTGCACAGAGGGCAGAGACTCAGACTGTAATGGCGGCAGGGTCCTGGGTCTCCTGCTCTGCCCCCAGGAAGTAGATGGGAAATACCTGGCTGTCTCTGCTGCTCTCATCTGGGAACTGTGGTGGCAGCAGGTCGCAACCTTCCTGGTTCTGCTTCTTAGTCAGTTTAGAACACACCCAGGAGCCAGACCCAGGCCACTCAAACAGCAATCACTGACTGCCTGTGCCTGTGATCCCCAGGGAGTCAGGGCACAAGTAAAGCACAGACTTGAACTGCCGTACCAGCACCTCTTAGAGCACCCGCGCACTTGGTGCAGGGCACACGCAGGGAGTGTCCACACACAAACCCCGGTGAAAGCAGTCCCTGGGCCTTCTGAGTGAGGAACTCCCATCTGCCCCGGGTGCTCGGAGGCAGAGACTGAGACTCTCTCTTAATGCATTTGAGATTCTCTCTGTCCTTATATTTTTACATTGTGGCAAGTGTATGCCTAGGTGTGACTCTTTAACTTTATTGAGTTTCTTGAATATGCAAATTACCGATGCTCTTCAATTTTGCAGTTTTCAGCCATTATTTCTTTAAATATTCTGTGTCCCATTCTCTTTTTTGCCTTTTTTTGGGAACTTACATATGATAATATGCCTTATGATATGCCATAGGAATATTACTTCTGGGGCTGTGAGAGTGTATTCATTTTCTTTTATTATCTTCTATTTCTGTCCCTTAGACTGGATAATCTCAGTTCACCTTCTTCAAGGCCACTGATTCTTTCTTCAGCCTGCTCAAGTCTGCTGTGGGTCTCCACATACGTATTTTTCATTTCAGTAATTGTAATTGTCACCTCTAAAATTTCTATTTGGTACCTCCTTAGAATCGCAGTATCACTATTGATATTGATGGTGTGAGATATCATGCTTGTGATTTCTTCAGCTCTGTAAAACTGCTTTTAAAAAATCTCTGTGAATCCCTTTCAATCCAGCTATTCCCCTTCTGGATATTTTCCCAGAAGATGTGAAAACATCATATCACAGCAATATATGTGTACCCATGTTCATAGCAGCACAATTTGTAATAGCTAAATTGTGGAAGCAACCCAAATGTGCATCCACTGAGGATTGGATAAAAAAATTGTGGTACTTTTATATAATTGAATATTACTCAGCTATAAAGAAAGATAAACTCAAGGCTTTCATAGGTAAATGGTCACAACTAGAGACCATACTCTTAAGTGAAATAAACCAGACCTCCACGTGTAAGCAACATATTGTCTTACTAGCATAAGAATCTGAAAGAGTGAATAAAAATTAGGAGGTATGATAGACATTGTGAAACGAAAAGAAACTCCTCAAAAGTAAAGGGCAACTAGGGTGAGGGAAAAGAGAAGAGAAAGAAGGGGAAATTATGTATGTATGTGTATACAGGATAGCTAACATAGTTGTACTAGTGACTTCTATTGCTTTATAGAAAGGAACAGTTAATGATTACTTATTTGATCAATCTTGCATGTCTCTATTTGTTTTCCTGAGAAACCACTTTGACGATATCAATACGTAATACAGCAGCCATTGTTAATTTCCTACCACTTTGTCTGTAACTCTGTAATGTTTGTATTGTTCTTATTGCAGTTTTGTAAATGGATGTCTGCTTGTTAATATGTTTTCCTTTTTTATTTTTCAAATAAATTTTTAAAAATCTCTATCAAATTGTTTGTAATAATTGGTTTAGAGTTTTTGTATGGCAAATCCAATGTCTTGGCTCTCGCACGGACAAGCTTTGTTGATTGACTTCTTCCCCTCTATGTGTGGTACATTCTTGTGTTTCACATGCCTCATTTTCTTTGTTAAAACTGCACATTTTATATAATATACTGTGGTTAGATATAGAAATTAGTTTCTTTCCTTCTCAGGATTTCTCGCTGTTGCTATTTATTTTTGTTTTTACTATTTGTTATCTCAGAAACATTTCTAAGTGATTTCTGTGAAGTCTGCCTCCTTTCTTGTATATGTTCCCTGAAGTCCCTGGTTTTTGTAGTGGTCAGCTAGTAACTGAACGGAGAGGAATGTAAATTATTAGAACTAATAAATGTTCCAATCTTGTCAAAAATTCAACACTCTGCCAGATGTGGATAACCTGGCTGTGTCTGTCTTAAACTCATAGTAATTCAATGGAGGAAAAGTGACAACACATATACTATCATTAAATAGTCTCTGGGGTAGGTTATTTACTTGCCCTGACCTACAACAGAATGGTATAAATGGATTTATTAAACATACAAAGCATTAAAAATCATATTCAAATCCACATATGTTATATTAACTGGAAGGTAATAAAAACTATGTAATAACTGAATTCTAAATGCTCTAACTTACCTTTGTTCTGAACACAGTGTTTCAGGAGAAATAATTCATTATAGTTTGTTATGCTCAGAATTCATTTTAGTGCTTTATCTCCAGTTAGATATCTTTCGGGCATGTTTTATTTTGCTCATTAAACTGCTATCTTTCTAATATAGTCTTTTTTTGGTGCTGGGAATTGAATTTATGGCCTTGTACATGCTAAGCACCGTCTCTACCACTGAGCCTCAATCCTAGACCTGAGATGACCTTAAGAAATGGTCCAGAAATGTAAAGCTCACTTTCATTTGACTCACCTTTGGTAATGTTCATATAAATTCTTTGATTTTGTTTTATTGCAAATGAAGCATGTTGTGAAAAGCTCATATACTTTTAAGCCACAATGGACCTAGTCATAACAGCAGATTTTAAAGTCCAGCAAACAAAACTGTTTGATAGTTGCAAATATTTTCGAAAAAACTTTCCTTGGCTTAAAGCTGAAAAGTCATTTGAGTTCATCTAGCATGCAAATTAATGTGCTTGAGTTTAGTGAAGGAAAATATGTGAATGTCTGAAAGATTAGCACTTAGGATTATAAGTGATAAGGAAGGGTGCCAAAGTACAAAGAAAAATGATTGAATTTAATAGTCTCCAAAGAACAGTGTTCCAAATCTTGCTCAAATTTTTTCAGACAGCTTCTTATGGTACCTCGGTCATTTATAACATTTGAAACATCAAGATGAACAAGAATTGATCTAAGAGAAGAGTCATTCTAAGTGAAAAGAAATATATATACATAACAGTAAGATCCAAGTTCTACCTAAAGGAAAATACTCAATTAGAACAGGGGCCAGCATGCAATAAGGACTCAATGAAGGTTTGGCAGTCAAATTGTACTAAAATTTTTTTATCATGAAAAGATACTGGGCTTATGTTTATTTTTATCTGCATGGGAAAAGGGTTTGCTAAGCAAGCATGCATACTTAACACAAAGAAATATTAATTTCATTGGTAGTAGACTCTGATGCCGGGGTTTAAAGAAAATATTATTGTGTACATGCAGAATTTAGGTTTTCTTATATAAATTTTGCTGGAAACTTGGCATCTTGGACTAAGAGGTATCTCAGTAAAGAACTGTAGTAAGATAATTTGCAAATGGATAGAGAATGATAACACTCCCCAGAAATTTATCTGAACATAGATGTATATATTACATTTCAAGGACAAATGAAGCTAGGGACCTTGGAGAATTTTCTAGGTCACAAATGTTGGTAACTTATCTTGTCTTTGGAAAAATACATTTGTGTTTGAAAAGGTTAAAATGAGAACCTGGGTTCCTTTCCATTTCTCTTGTGAGGAAAAAAGGAGGCAGCTACCTCCTTCTCCTGTATGTAAAAGAGAGAAACACATTTTCACTGTTGATTGCCTGTAATACTGATTTTGCATGTGTAAGAGATTTGACCTGGTTTTCATTTTGTCACACTAGAGGTGAAAACCAAGGTATGGGGAATTATTGACTTTTTAACTGAATAACAATAATCTCTCTCAATCCTGAACACCTCAGATGCATTCAGAATAAAATTAATAAAGATGAATATTAAAAACTCAGCACATGAATCATTGAAGAACTATGTCACAGCATCATTTGCATTCAAACAAGAATGTGTGATTTTTAAAAAGCACTTATATATGGAATTCTCAAGCACAATACTTGAAAGAAATAACATGGCAGGTTATAAAAAAAGACCTTCCATAATTTTGAGTTCTCCCCAAACCTGGCTGGCCACCTAATTAGTGGGGTCAGTTATGGGGGCTTTATAAAAGCTGAAGCTCATTTGAATTATATTACTCTAAAGAGATAAGAGCTCTTCTTTGAAAATCAGGACAAAAAGTGCTAAAACTTGAAAGTCCTTAGTTTGTTGTTAAAATGATTCCATTTGTTTCTAACTTAGAAAAAACCATCCTTATCAGTTGGGAGAAGGCCTTATCAGGCCTTCCATGGAGGTACAGCTACAGATCGTATTTCATTTCCTGCCCACAAACATTTGAAATAGCTTTGAAGACTTACATAATCTTGTTCAGTTTGTGGTAAATAAGAAACTTCTTCTCTTAGGTGTTTTTGTTATGTTTGGATTCAAATGATAACATATACAGAGGTCAGCAAATGTAGTTCTGCAAATTTTGACAGAAGAAAATAACTGATCTACATTTTCATTTTGTTTGGCTGTGACTGGCTTCCAATTTATGTGCAAGAATTCTCTAAGGAAAGCCATGGGCACTCACAGCAGCAAGGCACATTAGTGCCCAGTTGCCTAGGTTCCATCAAGGTTCAGGCTCCTTGGAGTGGCCCCTCATGAACTGGTCTAGGTCTACAAGTCCCACCGCACCCCTTCTCCTTCCTTACTCCTTTTCCCGATAGACTTTACATTGCTCCAGCAATGGCTAGTTACTTAACATTCTGCAGACTTGCTGGACTGTGTCCCATATCTGTGTCCTTTAACATATTAACCTCACTTAGAATGCTCTCCCCACCTTTTCCACCTTGCCTTTTGCGGAACAGTCCAATTCTACTTAGGCCTGACTTTCTCCTCTGTCAGGTCTTGTTGGATTGCCCTTCCCATAACATCTCCATGACTCTCTTACTTACACATGAGTCTGTTTTTCCACTCATCATCTTATACTTATCTGTGTATAACTCTACATCCTGCAATTCTGTGTCTTATAGTCCTTTCATTGACATAGTACTTGAGTCAAAGTAGCAACTCAGTAAGTGTTTGTTAAGTGAATTAATGAAAGGGTGCTTGTACAGAAGCGTGGATGGAGGCATAGCATTTTGGGAAGGGTATAAAGATTAAACCCAGAACACTCTATCACCAAGCCACCTCCCCAGCCCTTTTTTAAAAAAATTTTTTAAATTTTGAGACAGGGTCTTGCTAAGTCACTAAATTGCCTAGGCTGGGCTCAAGCTTGTTATCCTCCCTCAGTGCTGAGTTTAGAGGTATGCAGCGCCACACCAGCCATACACTTCTATTTCCATTGTGGTTAACTGGGATAGGAACAAAATGAGAGCCTTAAAGGGATGATGTTGCAATGACTGGACCAGAGTATGCCAATATCTTCTCTGCAGCATCCCTCCCAGAGGCTCAGCCATGTTGAACATCTCAAGAATGAAGTCCCTACCTATTATTGGATATTTTTTATTCTATTATTAGATAGTTTTGATTTTATACAATTTTGATTATTTGTCCTGCTAATTTGAATTATGATTCCTTGTAATTTCCATGTGTTTGTTCTAGATTTTGACTGTGAAGTAACATAAACAACTGTACTAGTCTACTCCACTCCAAATCTTGTAAATGTCAGCATGGAGTTAGCTTAGTCTTCTCTCTAGGCCTAAAATTTAGTTTACTTCAACCCTTTCTTTATAGCATGGTTTCCACATCTCTCCTCATCCTAGTCACCTTCTTTGTACATTTTCCTCACTCCAGAAAGGCAATATTCTGTATTTGAATCTGATATCAGCTGACCCCTGTCCAGTAAGGTCATCACTTACTGCCTGTGAACACTATTAGCCTGAGAAGCTAATGCAGCCCATGCCATCTTTCCCATCCCTGCTGCCACTAATAGACATATCTGGAGTTTCCTATATGCCTTTGAAAGGAGTTTCATTTATTTCTTTCATAGTTAGAGGATGATCTATCCCTATTATAAGCTCAATATGGTGAATATGGGTTTATAGGCTGGCGAGCAAAAATGTTTCATAAAAGAAACAGTAAACAAACTGATGCAGTAAGATCAGGACAGCATTACCTTAATGCACAAATTGGATCTTCTAGGCAGGCCAGCAATTACCTCCTGTACTGTCGCTAGTTCAGGATATATAATAGAAGATGTAGATGGGATAACGAGGCAAAGCTTTTAGCAATGGTTTTGAGTTCACATTCAGCCTGGAGAGGCAGCCCCAGCTTGCACCTCCACCCATACAAAATGACTGCTGCAGTCAGCTTTGCCAGAGTGCACAGTAAATGATGTGACAGGGCTACCAAGTTCAGATGAAAGCCAAGAGACAGCTGTATCTAAACTGATCCTCTTAGCCCAGGGAACATTAACATGAGCAAGAGGCTCTTCATCAACAGATGAAAAGACAATAAGCACACAGCTTACTCTTTCAGGGGACACAGATTAAATACCACCCACCTAGGTGGGCACAGTGAAATCTCCTGGCATCAGCCCCAGATCCCATCCTTTCATGTCAAGCTGTTCTTCAGCAATTTTCACGTGTCCATTTGGGCTCCAATTTTGTTGACAAGGAAAAAGACATAAAAATCTCATCCAGCAGAAAACTAGCATTACTGTCATACTGTCTTGTAAATTCACAAAGCATTCTTTTTGAGGCAGGGTCTTTCTATGTAGTACAGGCTGACCTTAAACTGACAGTGATCCCCCTGCCTCAGTTTCCCAAGTGCTGGGATTACAAGTATGTGCCAACACACCCAGCCTATAAAGCACATTTAACTAGTTACTTGAATTAAAAATAACGATCACAACTCTATATTCTATGTGCATTATTAAGGTTTCAACAGGAAACCTTACCTTGCAAAGCCAGTGCATATGAGAGCTCTCGCAAACACACACACACACACCCCACAGATTGAATATTTAAAATAAACAGTACTGAGTTTGTAGTGAGGATTTTGGTGAGTTTCATTTTAATACTTTCCTGAGGTTTTCCTCTGTCAGTCTCTTCTCTCCTAGATATAAGAAGATGAATGCCTCTCAAACCACACACTGCTCAGTGAATACTAATAAAACATAGTCACAGTTCAAAGTGAATTTCTCCAATCTTACATTTAGAAAGATTACTGAAAAAAGTTCTTTGGATTCCTGCCAGATATACATAAATCCTTTGCCTTTTTCTTTCTTAATTTTTTTTTTTTTTTATTTTAAGGATAAAAGGAGGGAAACATTAACAGACATACAGCATTTTACAACATATCACAAGCACAATACAGACAATACAGAGTTCCAAACAAAGTGGTAGGGAATTAACAATGGTGGTTGTATTACATATTGATATCTTCAAAGTGGCTTCTCATGAAAACAGATATAGACATGCAATACTGGTCAACCAAAGACTCATTGACAGTTTCTTTCAGCATAGAAACAGCAGATAGAAGAACAACCATGTTATCTATCCTGTATATACATACATACAAAATTTCTCCTTCTTTCCCTTCTCTTTTCCCACATCCCAGAAGCCCTTTACTCTTCGGTGGTTTCCTATCATTTCACAGTGTCTATCATACCTCCGAGTTTAACTTAACTCTTTCAAGTTTTACACTAGTGACACAATGCGGTGCTTGCACATGTATGTTTGATTTATTTCACTTATGAGTATGGTCTCTAGTTGTGACCATTTAAATATAAAGGCCTCGAGTTTATCTTTCTTTACAGCTGAGTAATATTCCATTATATAAAAGTACCATAATTTTCTTATCCAATCCTCGGTGGATGGACATTTGGGTTGCTTCCACATTTTAGCAATTACAAATGCCTTTTTCTTTCATAAGGACAAAAACATAAGCTGATACAAGAATCAGTGGTTTCTGTCTTCTGTTATTTCTTTTGTAAACATAAAGTAGCACATATTTGGTTTCTTATTCTTTCAGTTTTAGGGAAAAGATTTCTTCAGAAACAATTCTGTGAAACAAGGGAAAGCTACCACTGATGGCCTTTCTCATTAATGTACTTTAACTAATTATTTAATATGTTCTGGCTAGTTAAGAGGTGTTATAATAGACAATGAAGAAAAATTTTGACCTAAAATTATGTAAAATATTTACTGATTTTAAGAGGTTGCAGAAACTTCAAGACAGCATCCTATGAATTGTGTTTCCTGATCACTATTTGACAGTCACTGCACTAACCATTCACATATGCATTCTTTTTTAAATCCTCATAAAACACGGTGAGATGGATATTGTTGCTACCTCCACTTTCAGGTTAGGAAACTGAGGCTTAGAGAGAGTAAGTGACTTTCTCAAATTTACACACCTGATCAGTGGGACAGCTGCCTCTTAACTTCTCTACTGTCCAATTCCATAATTCTGGAGAAGGCAAAATAGAAGGTCAGAGACAATAAGCTGCATTTTTCAAGCTGTACATCTATTTAGCAGGAGAGTCAGGGTTATGATGACCCTAGCTTTGACTCTTAATGCAATGTACTTTTTATGGCTTCCAGCATCCAAGCTCTTCAGGGAAATGGAATATGTTCCAGATGGTTGGGCCAATGTTCTTTCTTCAACAAAGCCTAAAACAAATACGCTGAGCAGGAAGTCATCTTGATTTTTGTCTTGCAAACCTTATTAAAAATAAAAGGAAGAAAGAAATTCTTCTGTCCCTTAAAATAGCTGTATTTGGGTACACTGCTACATATCAGGCATACTCATGCAAATGAAAGTAGATCAATAGTGAGGCACAGAACAACCATCTCTGCATGGAAAATGAGTCAGCAACCTTGAGTACCCTGGTTGATTTAGGCACTGCTTAAATGGTACATCCATTATTAGGGAAAAGCTAAGCACAATTTCAAAATAATTTTCAATTAGCCAGAAAACTACCTTTAATAAGTAAGAAATATGTTTGCCTGCCACTCCTGATGCTTGGGATGAAATCGGGTGCATTCAGGGTGATGTGGCCATGGACTAATGCTTGAATGTTCAACAATATTTGAGTCCTAGGGAAGTTCTCCCAAATGAATTTGAAGACGTGTTTCAGATAATCCAAAGACAGTGCTTAGTTTCTGGGCTTATTCAAAATGATTGCAGGTTATAAACAAAAATCAATGAACTACGGCCAAGGATAAAGCTCAGTGGCATGAGCACCTGGCAAGTACAAGGTGCTGAGATCGATTCTTAGTACCAAAAAAAAAAAAATCAATGAATTGGATTTTAGCTTCAATACCTAGTAGCTACTTGTTACCTTAGATTTGCCCTCCTTCTTGTCCCTTGGATCTTCCTTCATAGTGTCTCAGCACCAAGCACAGATCATAGCACATGCCCGGTGCTCAACCATTGTTTAGTACATGACTACTGGGCAGGTTGGACTCAAATCACCAAGATTTGAAGCAGTGGACCCTGCCTTCTGAAAGGATTTAGGGAACCTGAAAGAGGACATAAAGGAGACACGTACTCTTTTATGAAGCTCTTTGGCTGAAACAAAAGCTTTTAAAGTATTTTTTATTTACGATATTTGCTAAGGCTAGTTTTCCCCTTCACACATTTGGCATTTGTTACTTCCAACAGACCTAAGGATGATGTGCTGCCCTTGACTGCAGATGGGAAATCTTTTGCTGTCCGTCCTAATGTGTGAGATTAAGACCCCTATGCCACGGTACAGAGAAGCCACAGTGCTATTGCTGTTCACAATGACACGCTATGCCGCGCCTGGTCCACTGCTTAGCTGATCACAGAAAGAAGCCTCTTGCCACCAATGCTATGCTGTCTGCACTCAAGGGCAGAAAGCGGTCAGAGAGAAGCTCATCTCCTGAGACAGATGGAAACAGCAACCAAGCCCTTCAGCAGCCTCCATTCCTCACCTAGATGTCCCTATGGCTCAGTCTTCCATGAAGATATTTCCTGAGCATCATTTATAAACTTGAAAGGGAAGCAATTGATCAGGGGAGTTGTCCTTCTATTTCAGCTAGGAGAGCTGGACTGAAAAGAACTTTAAATTCTACCCACTGCTGCCCATTTCTTAGGGCTGTTTGGAGAAGAAAAGGTTGTTGATGATACGTTAAGACAAATGAATGTTGCCATGCCTCCAAAGAGTTAATACGCCAGTACCTTGAGTTTCCTGCTTAGAAGCAATAAACTAATCTTTAAAGAACACAACAAGAGCAAAATTAGCACTTGCCAGAAGCATAGAGTTGCCTGGATTTCCTGGCACTTCTTTTCTGCCAAGCTTCTTCCAGTACTTGCGCAGCAAGACCCACTTTGAAGCTATGTCCTTCAAACTCCATGCAGGGACTGAAAACATTGCCTGAGACCTTGAAGTTGTTTCTTTATGGACAAAGGGACTGCTTATAAGATGGAGTGAGAGGACTGGAGCAGAGTGTCAGGCTTGGAGAGAAAAAGGGGCAATCTTGGCTCTGGTACTTTCTTGTTGTGTGCTCTTCCATACCTATGAAAGGAAAGGACTTGACATAAATGGCCTGTGACTTTCTTTTGAGTGTCAGATGTTTATGATTTGTTATCATTTGTGAGTTCCTTATGATGTTGTTCTAAGTAAAACAAATGATAGTTTTACTTGTAGCAAAATAACCAATTTCCAGAGAGTTGGCTATGAACCATTCCTATCATAAATTTCTATGAGAAAAGCAGAAGCTCTTTGTTTGGCACTATAACTGCAAAAACATGGGCTAATCAAAATGCCATTTCCTCTCTGTAATGAAAGTATAGGCAAGAACTCCAAGCACAGCCAAAACTGCCTGGCATGATGGTGTGCGGGACTGAGTAGTGGGAAGAGCACTTTGTCAGGGCTTAGAAACTGGAATTCAAATGATGGCTCAACTACTGATTAGCTGTGTGTCATTGAGGATGTTGATTACTCTCTCATGGCCTCCATTTCTTCATATGTGAAATAATATGCATTCTCTAGCTTATGGTGAGAATTAACTTAGATAATGTAACTAAGCCCTCTGACAAATAGCAGATGCTCAATAAATAAGTTCCTTCCCCTTCCTACCCACTCCACCAAAATAAAACATTAGAAAACTCACTTCCTGCCCTGCTGAACTGTATAATCCAGGGATCAAGAAGAACACTGTTGAGGACAATTAGGTTACAGTGCCAGACAGCAAATGAGTGGTAAAGACCCAAGTGTTTCCAAAGAGACTAAAGTGATCACAGAAGCTTCTTAGAGGAGGTAGGCTGCACTAGAATATATTTCATCTGTGCATTTTAAACTATATATTTAACACTTGTAAGGAGACTTTTGTTGCAAATGTACAGCTTGGAGAACGCAAATGATTTGTTTGAATTCGTGAAGCTTATGATGAGAATACCTGGGACTTGAGCCAGGTTTTCTGATTCCAGTTGTACTGTGCTTTGCAAAGGAATAGGTGGAGCCTGGATAGGTAGAGAATTTGATGAGGGAGGGAAAGTATGAAGCCTGAGGTGCAGCACAAAAAGATACACAGATGCGGCAAGATCAACCATCAGAGCAGAGCTGCCTTATCTTTTCAGCCCAAGTTCTACCTATGCAGATGCACTTGCTTGTTCCAGTAGGTGGTGGGCTCTTTCTTTTCCCAAAACCATTGAATAAATCACCTTTGAAAGGCTTAGTTGTTCCAGTCTTACTATTTATCACTTCCCATGAATTTCTCCCTATTCACTGAATAAATTCTCAGAATAGTTATCTCTAGTTGCTCTCCTCACTTCTTCATCAACTTTCCCTTCCTCTCAGGCTCTCAGTTCCACAAGCCAATCTAAATGGTCATTATCAAAGTCAACAATCACATCTGTCTTTGCCAAACTAATGATTATTCTCAACTCTTGTCTTTTTTCATATCTCAGAAGTCATTGACATGGTTGATTACATTTCCCTTCTGAAACTATTTTCTCCTGTAGGTATCCACAAATTCATTTTCTCCTGATTGTTCTTCAATTTTGTCTTTTCTGCCTACTCCTCTTTCCTCTTTGTTGGATTTCTAAATGTTTAAGATAAACGCTCAATTCTTGGACTCTATTATGGACTGACTTTTTTCGTTCCAACTGTAGATGCTGAAACCCCAACCCAACTACCTCAGCATGTAACTGCATTGGAAATTAAACCTTTGAAAAGTGATTGAGTGAAAATGAGGCCATTAGGCTGGGTCCTAATCCAGTCTGACTGGTGTCATAAGAGGAAGAGCTGTGGACCCACAGAAAGAAATCAGGGTCACATGCACAAATGAAGACCACATGAGGATGCAGTGAGAAGGCACCCATCTGCAAGCCACACAGAACAGGCTCAGAAGAAATTGATCCTGACAACACTTCTAGTATCCCGAACTGAATGAAAATACATTTCTTTTTTTTAAGCAACAGTTTAAGACAGTTTGTTGTGAAAGTCTGATCAGACTGACACAGATCTCTTTCTTCTCTGTTTGCAGTGTCTATAGTCACTACCTTTCTGATTTTGCCTATTTCCTAGGTTCTAAATACTATATATTTGCTGATAAGTTCCAAATTCATCTTTAGCCCATACATTTCCATTTCTCTTAACCAGCTATGTACTCTCCACATCTCTATTTGGAGGTCTAATAGGAAACTAAATGCAGCAAAAACCAGAATTTTCTGACTCTAAAAGTCAGGCTTTTAACCAGTATATTAAATTAGAGCTACCTCCTTGTACATTTCTATTAATGCGGGCTATGATTGTGCTATTCATTTTTCTTTGCTCTATTTGTTTTTGCTCTTATCAAAATGCTGGTGACTCATACTGTGCTTGAGATGTTTTTCACTTGGAGTGCTGTCAAGATGAATATTCTCCAGGATGTTTTGGCAATTGACATTTTCAAAACCCGATTTCAGTTCCTTTACTTTATTTTTGTCAACTTTCATCTTCTTGGTTTTGATCTATCCATGTAGCATATCAAGATTTTGAAACTTTGTTGTATCACGAATTATATTTACTTTCTCCAATATGAATTAAAAATAAACTACTTCTTAAAAGTCTCATGTGTTCAGAGGTCAGGCTTTCAGAAAGCAATTGGGCTGTGGGGCCACTACTGTCATTTGTGGAGTCTTCCATTGATTAGTGCACAGATGAATGGGCTGTTTGGAGGTGAGGGCTGGTTGGAGGAGGCATGTCACAGGAGGAGGACTTTGAAGAGTGTGTCTCTTGTTCAGGCTCTCTTCCCACTCTTTCTGCTTCCAACCACCACAAGTTGAGCACCTTCCCTTCGCTATGCCTCTCTGCTGTGATGTTTCCACTTTCATCTCCATCAAAAAAGAAGAGTTAACATGCAAGATCAAGAAGAAAGTGCCATATCAATATGTAATACAACCACCATTGTTAATTCCCTACCACTTTGTTTGTAACTCTGTATTGTCTGTATTGTGCTTGTGATATGTTGTAAAATGTTGTATGTCTGTTAATGTTTCCCTCCTTTTATCCTTAAAATAAAAAAAAAAAAAAAGAAAAAAAAAAAAAAAAAAAAAAAAAAAAAGAAGAAAGTGCCTAATCTAGCGGGTACCTGTAGTACCAGCCACTTGAGAGCCTGAGGCAGGAGGATCAATTGATCCCAGAAATTCAAGGCCAACCTTAGCAACATAGCACGACCTCACGTTAAAAAATCAGAAAAAAAAAAAAAACCCAAATTAAAAAAAATACAAAAAGGAAAGCTCTATGGCAGTCAATGGAGTGCCTCTTCCATGTTGTCAGTAAGCCAATAATTAACATTCTGGCTAAAACTATTCAACCAGTTGGAGATCTAGCTAATGAAACCAACATTTAGTCCTCATATCACAATACCCATAGGTTTCCAATGCTAAAATTCATGACAGCATACTGATTCTTTCAACATTTCCTTATAAATAAAAGTGACCTCATAAATAAAAGCATAGATAAAAGAAACACGAGAAATATACAGTCATTTTAAAGCCCTTGGTTATACTCATAACTAATGTTACTATCTAGCTGTGTTAGGAAAGAATAGGATCCTTACTGTCAAATTTTCTTTTGATAACAATTGTACATTGATATTTAAGAAGTATAAAGAAATATATTCTTAATCTAAATAAGCTATAATATATATTATATATAGTCATTATTCTCCAAGATTTCTTTTAGTGTGTTCTTAAAAATGTATTTCCAGAAGGTCATAAGGTTAGAGTTGGAATTTCCTTTGTTCATAAGTTTAGTAAGCTACTGTTTTATCTGCTTAGTTAAAAGCCACAGAAAGAGATTTGTTCCGTCTATTTCTGTTGTGACCATTTTCCACTAGGCTGCCTATGATTCACTTTTTAAGCCCAACTTAATTGTTCCAAATATTAGAAGGTTTCATTTGCAGCTTCCAAACTACAAGTTCTACAAAACATTTGGAATTCACATACAGAATCAAACTCTTAAGATTCACCCAGAGACCAAGCTATTCACCTTTTCCAAATGACAGGCACAAGGCTCTACTTAGTACCTAAAAAGTTTCAGTCATCCAGGTAGCTTCAGTTTTCCTTCTAAAAGGTAGATAAACACACCACAAAATGAAGATTTGTGCCCTAGTCACTAGTGTATTTACACTTTCTTTTCCACGGACACTATTTTACTTATGAAAATACTGCTATTCATTATATTTGAGTAAACCAAGAGTGACATTGCTATAAATGGTAAACTTTGCAAGAAATCGGAATTCTCCTCAAACAAGTTTGAAATTATTTGTAAACTAATAAATGACTGGGAATGAAAATAATTTAATGGTACACCAGAAAACTTTACCAGAAACTGTACTTTCGCCCTCAAAGTATTTTGAGGGTGAAAATGACATCTTTATCATCATGCATAGTATTTAAAATGTTCAATTAGGATTGTATCATTTGCTTCAAATTTAAATGCAGGCAAAATCTTGTATAGTAACATGTAAAAGATTTTTACAACAAGGTAAACTATAATCATCTAGTCTCGAAAAGAGAGAGATTTCAAGAGAATCTTCTAATCCTCAAATGAAAACAAAAATTATTTTCTTTTGTATTTGAAGTCAACCTTTTTCTCTTAAAGTTCAGCTTTATATGCTCTCTAACCTACTGTACTTAGTTAAATCTTTCATGGAATTCTTTGTTTTCATGTAGAGTCAACTCTTGATTATCTCACTTCAGCAATACAATTGAACAAATATTTATCGAGCACTTAATGGTGCAGCTAATCTAAACTAGCAGATCATTTTAAAAAATAAATCATATTTGGTTTTGCAATACATCATGATTTTATTATAAAAATACCTTGATTTGTATAGTGCTTTGTAATTTCCAGAGGAGTTTCACATACATTATCTCATTTGATTTTATGCAGATTCACTTCCCTACTTACGAGAGGCTGATTTGGCTTAGGCTGATTGATATTAATATTAATTTGCATTCACTAAGCACACACTGGCTGAACAGCAGGAGCAGGCGGCTGCTGGAGTGTGCAGAGGAGAAGGGGAGGCTTGTCTGCGATTATAGCTCGGAGGTGGACAATAGAGCTGATGCACATAATAGGGTGGTAATGACCATACAGCTACACTGGCATATATGCTTTAATTTATTTTTCCATTGCTATTAACCACTGAAACAGGCATTTTGGGGATTTAAAATGGATGTCTAATTATGATGGGCAAATAGGATGGCATAATAATTGTGTTTGGATGAGTCACTCTCTCCACATCTAGTAGTTGAGGAAACCTTTGTGACTCTCAGCATTGGCTCTGGAAAAAGAATTTAAATGGAAATGAACAAAGTAACCACAGACAAGACTCCAGCATCAGCTCAGAAATTGGAGGCAGAAAGCACCAAATCCATTACTGGAGAAACATTAGATACAGATTTTAGCCCCATAGGGAACAGTGGCCATTTTTACTTCTATAAGCACAGTCGCACTTTGGTTTCATTGGAAGGACAATATAAAGGATATGGAAAATATAAGCACTAGTTTTGAAGTTTGGGGATAAAAAACAATTTATATGTCACACAGCGGTTGTGGGAGATCCAGGAGAGATTGTGTGGAAAGCTCCCTACATAGTGCCTGGCACATAGTCAGCACTCAATATGTGGTAGCTATTTCTGTCAGGGAGTTTTTAAAATTGCTATTATGGATCACTTATCTTCCTTAGGAGAGCCACCCACCCTCCTGGACTTTTGGAAACAGAGTGGCCGTAGCAGGCCTCATGTGGTCGCTCTGGGCAGCAGGTCCAGTGCTCTCCTACAAGAATCAGAGAGGAATAAATGCCATGTTCCTCGCCCTTACTTAGAGAAGGAACTTAGGACAGACAGTAGTTTTAGCAGACTGGCCAGCAGAAGCATTCAGGCAGAAGCAAGAAGCCAACCTCAGCTTCCCATAGAACAATGAGATGGGCAGATGGGGAGGGAAAAACTTGCAGCTTCTCTTTCTGGAGTATGAATAGGAAAGAAGCTGCAGTTGTGACACATCTCCCAGTGTCACCCCCAGTTGCCAGAGCCTACAAGTGCAGCAGCACCAGAGCTGCAAGAGAAAACTGGAGGGGAGGCTAAGGATGGACAGAAGAGCATACAAACATAGATCTAAAGCAGCAAAGCAGTCAGATGAGACAGATCAGGGCTTCTGCGAGAATACAAATGGGAGTGGGGGTCAAAGGAGTGATGCTCTCAGAAACAAGGAGTCTGCAGGATTGAAGAAATGGGTTTGCAGCAGTCCTGCTGGACCAATGCAATGCAACTGAAACAGACAGGAGCATGACAGATTAGTTCACATTTCTGCAGACAGAGAAGTTGTTTTGATGGTCTTCAGAGTCACAGAGCCTTTTGGAAAGACAATGAAAGTACCACAGTCTCCTGGAAAAGAAGCAGATGTATACCTCTTTGCAAAAGCTCACTTACAATGTAAAGGGATTTATGGACCATTTTAAACTCAGATTAAGAACTTCTGCCATCCAGGATGTAGGTTAGACTGGAATTGCTATCACAAAGATGAGCTGAGCATCGCAAACGTCAAGAGATAGTATGAGTTTGCTTCCGCATTAGTGAGCTATAATTGGCAAATACTGAGTGAAATAGGAAAAGGCTAAATAAAATTTGCTTCAGTAGGCCCTGCCCATCCCAAGCAACTACTTCATGACTGAACAACCCCCAGTTTCCACCAAAGTTACCGTATCACCACCAGTAAATTTCTCCTGGGTCCTAAAGTTTGTTCTAATAAGGAAGACTAAAAGAAGAGCAAAACTCTAGAAAATCCTTCTTCCCTGCCTGCGAGGAGGATTTCAGGATTTCAGCTTATGATCTCTTCTTTACATCTTTGCATCTCTTGATATTTTGCACTAAGAAGATCTAGCATTCGGCCCATAGGTACTGTTTAGGTGATGCCCTACCTCGCTTCTCCTCATTCTTGCTACCACAGAAACTGTAGAGAAAGATAGAAGGGCATTACTGAGCACTCCCAATGGCCACACGTTGAGTCACTATAATAAATAATGGAATATTTCTTGTTTGGACACTTTCAAGTTCCACAACTCCAGAAATAGCAATTTAAATGACTTAATTTTCTTCTCCATTGACTTTAATGAAGATCTCCTCTGAGCCAGCCACCCAGCAAAGTTTGAACTCTCAAATAGTGCTGGGAGTGTTTGACTTGGGCCAGAAATGTCTGAGACATGAACTCTGCTTATGCAGTTGAAATATGAATGTGGATTAAATGCTCTCATGACAAGGCTCTGAAAGGTTAGGTGCTTGCTTCAGAAGTTAACACACTTCAGTACATCTGCAGTGGCATTTTGAACACTGAAGCTGATGAATCTAAAGCTTGCAGATGCTTATGTTTCTTGCTTTCTTCTTCCCTCAAGGTCACCTTTAGCATGCAACTATCAGCCTGGAATACTTGGATAATGGACCTTTTCCCTTTTCTCTTTTCCCCCTGGAGGTCAAGCAAAAACAAATGCACCACTGAGTTAGCTCTTGTATGCTTTGTGCCTGTGTGCCAGCACCCACAGGTTTCTAGAGTTGCTTCCAGCCGAAAGACCTCATTTTACAATGGAGCACACCTAAGTGCAGAGACAGCAAACAGTAATTTTGAGAAATTTGGAGGCTGGACATGAAATGGAAAGACTAAAATAAGGGGAAGGAAAAGATTAAAGCAGGAGTCAGAAAGCACAAAAACACACAAGTGGAAGTGTTCAGCTTAGAACCTCAGCCTACTTTTAGGTTTAAGGTTAGGAGGTCATTATTTTAAATTTAACATTTTGATAGTCAAATAATCAAAAGATGACTATCATGGATATGAACTTTGTTGTAAACACATTTTTTGCATGTCTTGTACTTTATATGATGGCTTTAAAATGACATTAACAAAAACAGTGTTGTATATTCATTGAACTCTACTAAGAATATTAGGTTAACAATTGTTAGGTATTCTCCTTTAATATTTTTAAAATGAATTGTCATTGAATCAAGAGTTTGTCCCAAGGCTAAATGAATACTGAACAGACCCTGAAAATCTCCCTCACATCAGGCATTTTTCAGTACTTTAAGCCACCATTCTAGACATTAATTTCCCTGAATGTTGTCAACAGAAGTGACATCATTGCCCATGTGGTCCGTCCCTTCGTTATTCTGCAACACCAAGGCTGAGCTCTGAAGAACCCTGGATGGTAAATGTTGCGAAAAGCTTGGGCAAATGAGACTTCTCCAAACACAGATTTCTATTCCTTCATAGTCTCAAAATAAAGGATACATAGATCTCTTTTGTGCATTGACTTGGTACCTTGACTCCCGGGTGTCTGTTGGCTTTGATTAAGCAACATTTACTCTACTTTCCTCTCACTTCTTACATGAAGGCTACAGACTATTTTTTTTTTTAAATTAAGATTGACTAATGTGCGTAATAGCTTATATTTACTTAGCCCTTCTTCTGTGCCAGGTAGAGCTCTACATGCATTGCCCACATCATTCCTTTTGATCCTTACAAAAACTCTGAGAAAGCCTGTGACCCTCATTGTACAGTTAAGAGGCTCCAAGGTTGCCAGCCATTCAAGGTTAGTAAAGGGCAGATCCAGGATGTGAATCTGCATCTAGCTGGCCACAAATCTTGTAGAGTAGGCTCTTCTGTCTCCTAGTCATGAGTTTATAAATAAGTGTGTCTTCTACTTATGTTAGAAGAAATAAGTCGGGACAAAAAAAAGACAAATACTTCATGTTCTCACTGACATGTGGAAGCTACAAAATTGCTCTTATAGAAGTAGAGAGTAGAACAGAGGTCAGTAAGTGCAAGGAGGTGTGGGGAGGAGGGGAGCATGGATGATGGGTATAGTTGTGCAATTGGATATGATGAATAATTTTTAATATTCTATAGCATGGTAGCACACTGTGATTGACAACAGTTAGTTGTATATTTCAAAATAGATACTAAAGACAATTCTGAAATCTTCTAACACAAATAAATGATGTTTCAGCTGATGGGTACGTCAATCAGCCTGGTCTGATCATTACACAGTGTGGATAGGTGTTGAAGTTATCAAACTGTATTCTTATAGATATGTACAATTATTGTTTATTAATTTAAACTTTTAAACAAAAGACTTAACTTTTGAAAATGTGGTTTTGATAGATTTGTGCCAGCTGTCAAGATAACAGAGCATCGCAATTGTAGGAGGTCAGGGGGCTGAGCATATGGTGACACCAAGGACTTAGATCTTCACACACCAATCCCTGTTTTACACCATCTCCTTTATTGCCCTTGCCCCTTAGACTTCTATAGTCTTATTGAGGGTCTGGAAAGCCAGACTACCAACTCCAAGCTTTTCTTTCTTTATAAGCTGGCTGGGATATGACAACAGGAAAGAAATAAGAAAAGGTTCAAAAATAAGAAAAGGCCCTTGAAGAGCTTATGTTCTGTCTTGTTTGGATTCAGTGGAAACCCGGAGGACTTAGTGCAAAAGCCTAACACCCCAGCATTGTATAGCTTTCTACACCATCTGTGGGGACAGGGCAGAGTAAAAGCAACCTGGAAGAGATGTACTGTGAGGTCAGGGGACCAGGAGAGCTCAGGATCACCCAACAGAAGGCACTGAATCCAATTTATCTGCTCAAAAGGTTTTTTTTGTTCTTTGTTTTTTGAGGTATAGAGATTTATTATTCTTCTGGTCTCCACAATTAGACAATTTAACCTGATGAAAGCCACCAATAGGTCACTGGCCAACTGTGATATTTTAAGATTTGGAGATAAGCACCTAGAGAAAGTATGTGTCTTCAAAATTTGGTCCCAAGACAAATATTCCCCCAAAATGTCTGTAGCTAATCAGAGAAATTCAAGTACAGCGTTTGCTGAGTGATAGGCATGACCAAGCAATTACCCACACTCTGTAAAGCGGCCTCCATGCAGCCACCCACATATTTGCTGATACCTGGTAGAAGCACAATACAGTTCAAGCTCTGGTAGAAGTGAGAGAAAGCGCTGAAAAGGCTGTTTTCTCCACCCTAGAAATAATATATTGCCCATGACCATCATTTCTCAATCTCCCTAAAGAACCAGCCTTCAAAGATTTAAATAACTACAAGGGGATTTAGAAAGTCAGACCAGAAAGAGCCACAGGCAAAGATTAGTGTCAGGAAGTCTGACAGGTAAATTGTCATTGTGGTGTGCTAGGTGGAGAGAAATGTGTGCAGCCCATCACTAATTTCCTTTCACTAATTTCCCCTAACAATGGGGTGTCCCAGCCCACATGACCCAATGCCATGGATTAGAAGGAAAGCAAAAATAATAATAATGAGTGTAAATCAAGTTTACTGCATCACAAACATATTATTATTATTTAACACTTAATGAGCACCCACGGTATGCTGGGAGTTGGTTCTTCTCAGCAATAGCAGCTTATTTGCATGCATAACACTTCATGGAATGCAAGCAGCATACTATAGCAGGAGTTCAAGTTCACTTCAGGCTTGCAGCTCCTCAGCAGTGGGGAATAATGTCACTGGGACTAGGCCAGATCTGTAAAGCCAATGAGAAATTATTCCTTTTAGCTGTTCTTGGCCTTACTGGGACTAAAACATGAAACAGAAAAAGAAAACAGAAGGAAAAGAGGCAAGCCCACTACAGATGGAAGCAGATCAGGGAAAAAGCAGACCAAGTTCAGAAACCATATATATATATATATACACAGACACACAGACACACACACACACACACATACACACACAGGCAAATGGCTCGTGCTGTGTGGAGAAATGTTCATTGGGCAATTATGCACCTGCATCAGGGACATGTTGTGTTAGAACAAGTGAGAAGCCTTTGTCCTGAATGGAGCAGTGCAATCATTTTGGCCCCCGGGGAACTGCTGCTCTCTCTTTCCTGCTGTTCCAAAGTCAGGCACATGGCACAGCCTGCAGCAGGAGCTTGGGGGCTTGCTGCTTACACATCTCCTTCTTTGACCAAAAGCAACCCCCAAATGTGTGCGAAACATAACAATAGGCAATCATATCAGCTTTTAATAGGTGGGGGAGGGAGTAGCTAGAAATCACCGAGTGAAGAGCCCACCTCAGAAAATGCACAAGTACAAGTCACCTGTATTTCCACCCACAAAAAAGCACCCCATTGTCTTATTTGTCTTATTCATTTTAGATTTGCTTTTTTCTCCTTGCTTTTGATGGTCAATTAGACCACATCTCTTTTTTTTTTTTTTTTTTGTCCTTTTGAATCAGGGTCTCACTATGCAGTTCAGGCTGGCCTTGAACTCACTTATGTAGCCCAGGCTGGCCTCGAACTCACAATGATTCTCCTGCCTCAGCCTCCTGAGTTCTGGGATTACAGGCATGCACCAACTTGCTAGGCTCTGACCACATCTATTTTCTCCCACCTTTCCCTTTCTAGTGGGGCAGTGTGTTAAGACCCCACTGTATTGCAGAAAGGAGAATGGTGGCTGCCAGGGACAAGGGAAAAGTAGAGAATGGAAGGATATGGGTACAGGGGTGTAAAGTTTCAGTTGTGTAGGATGAGTAAGTTTGGGACACCTAATGTGAGGGGGTGATCAGGAATTACTATGTGTGATTATAATTTGCTAAGAGAATCAGTGTTAAATTTCTCAACACACACACACACAGGCGCGCACGTACCATCTTTCCCAGAAAATAAAGCCTAAATGTAAAATAATCAGCCTTGAAAATTAGAGATCAAAAAATGTGAATAGAGGATGATGGCAGGTAAGGCAAGGGTAGGCTGATTGTGGCTGGCAGTTTTGATCTGTAGTTTGCAAAGCTGATTATTTTATAGTGAGGTCTTATTTGGGGGGAAACAAGGGAGCTATGTAAAGTTAATGGATATGTTAATTCACTTGATGGAGGCCATAGTTTCACAATGTACATGTCTACCAAAAATCAAGTTTTAACCCTTAAATATATAAAATTTTTATGTGTCAATGATATCTCAAAAAAGCTGTTTTTGCAAAAGGCCTCCACAGCATTCAAGTAGTATCTCATAGATCTCCTATAATTTTCAAAACGTGAAATAATCTAAAAGATCAGATTGTCTGACCCCTAATATTGTAAATGTAAAGTTTGACACTCAGAGCAGAGAAATGATCTCCCAAGGCTGGACAGCTACTAAGTAACAAAGCCAGGATCTGAGCTTGGGTTATCCTGAGTTCCAAGTCAGACACTTCAGTCGCTACACTGTATGTGTGGAAAAGTCCTCGTTCCCTTCAAAGAAGACTCAAGATGTGTTTATGAAAGATGCTTTCTGATAGTATGTAGTTTAATGGAGGCAGAGACCAGGGAACATTGGAATGGTTTAGGTCATTTATTGAACAGACAAGTGTTTTCTGAGACAGGCCCTGTAGGAGTGAAGCCACTGAGGTGAAGGAAGGGAACAGACATTTTAGACCAGGAGGGAAGGGAGAGGAAACACAGTAGTGAATATGAATGAGCCTGTGTTTCTTCAGGACAGAGTCAAGACAGCCTAGGCTGAAGGACAGTGGAAACTGCTAAGTAGGGTCATTGGCGTCCTCACACTCTCATTTTTTTTTTTTTTTTTTTTTTTTTTTGGTTTTTCTGCGGTACCAGGAACCGAACTCACGACCTTGCGCTTGCCAGGCAGGCGCTTTGCCGCTGAGCTAAATCCCCAGCCCCCTCACACCCTCATTTTTGCTGAGCAGCTTATGTGTAAGGTACATGTATAATGGGCAGGGATGAGTAGAACCATCTATGGTCTCTGCCTTCGTAGAGGCTATAGTCTTACGGGAAAGACCAGCCTGTAATAATGCACTGAGACGGGTGCTTTGACAAGAACACATGACTTATGTGGTCAGTTGAGGGCAAAGTATCAGGGAAGGAAGATTTCTGTAAGGGAGCGATGTTGACCCGAGCTCTGAGGATGAATCAGGCAAAAGTATAGGTGAAGAGCACTTCAGACAAGGAACCCATCCAAAGGCTCTGTGATCACGGAAAGCCTGGTACCTCTGAGAAAGTGAAAGGACCCCGATGGTGTGTAGTGCAAAATAATAGGGAAGAGATTTACAAGATGAATTTGGAGAGGTAGTGAGGGGTCAAATCAGCAGAGAAAAGCGTATATAACCATTGCCTATTAATTTCCAAATACTCAGTATTTTTAAAAGAAGTAGATATGAAGGAATAGAGAAATAGCTTGATAATTTCTTTGGACAAACTGTCTATGAACTCTGAAGTGATGAGTTTAATTTTTAAGCCCGGATTCCAGTTCATTCTTCTGGCTTGCCTGCTGCTCAGATGTCTGGATCTTCATGAGGGAACTGATACATGCGGCTGTTGGAATTTTCTTCTCTTCTGATGATTTCCTTACTAGCATAGCTACCTTGTCTCCTATTCTATGCCAGGAGAGGAACCACAACAGTACTGAAACAAATGGAGCTGGGGATAGGTGTAACATGATATGATTCACATTTTGAAAAGAGCTCTCAGGAATATGTGGACACATAATACCAGCTAGTAGCCATTGAGATTTACTGGACTCCCAGTGGAGTGGGAAGCACTAGTCATACATTATCTCCTTTAATCCCCACAACATCCCTAAAAGGTAAGTTGCATTTATTCTCCCCATTTTACTTAGGAGGGGAGTAAGTTAGGGATGGAGAGATTGAATTCCACAGCTCATTAAATAGCAGAGGTGAGATTCAAATTCAGTTCTTTGCCTCCAAAGCCTATACTCATAATGCTGTGCTTTTTACCTATCCTTTTTTCTCTACCCAAACTTTTTCATCCTTTCCAACAAAAGTTCTGTACCCGTCATATGATTCCTTGTTTCCACCTCCTCCCAGTCTGTAGTATCCACCACTTTTATTTCTGTAGGTACCTACCATAAGTGGAATCCCATAATGTGTATCCTTTGGTGTCTGACTTATTTTACTTAGTATATTGTTTATAAGATTCATCTATGTTGTAGTGTATATTAAAATTCTTTTCTTTTATAACTGAATATTTTGTTGCATGAATCTTATTTACCCATTCATTTGATGATGAATACTGGATTGTTTCTACCTTTTGGACACTGAATAATGGTGCTATGAATGTCAGTATACAAATATCTGTTCATGTCCTTGTGCTTAGATATATACATGGGAATGGAATACTCGGTTATATAACAGCTTCATGTCTAACTTTTTGAGAAGCCACCAAACCTTTTTACCCAATGGCTACATCATTTTACATTTCCACTAACAATAGGGACTCCAATTTATCTGTATGCTCATCAATATTTGTAATTTTCTGTATATTTGATTATAGCTATCCTGGTGGGTGTGTGGGGTACCTCACTGTGGCTTTGATGTCATTCCTTAATGATTAAGGATGTTGAGCATCTCTGCATGGATATATTGGCCATCTGCACATCTTTTCTGAAGGCAACGTCTGTTGAAATCCTTTGCTCAGTTTTGAATCCTCCTGCCTATCGTTAGTGCATAGTCTTTAGGAAAAGAGCATGGAAACTGGGAGACAATTCCTATCAAGTGATAACCAAGTATAAGAAAGCCTGAAGCAAAGCAGGCTTATCTGTATATCAAGAGGACATTTCTCCTCTTGAAGCAATATTCACAGTGGAGCACTTCTGCCACCAGTGGCCTGTAATCCTATGAAGAAACTGGACGGATCTCTGCTCTTTGAGAAGCAGGGATCCTTATGATAAGCATTTTCTATAAATGGAGTTCTTCTAATATGGCTTACCTATCTGGGCTTTGAGAACTGCTCCTGGCTGGGTTAGGTGCCCTTTTCTGCCTTCCCACAGTCACTAGTCTTTTCTCTGTCTTAGTGCCATGTTGCAATTGCCTCTTTCTTCCTTTGGCTTCCCAGCTAGACTGATAGCTTCTGGAGATGAGGGAGCACCTCTGTTACAGTCACTGTTGTATCCTCCTACCCAACAGCAGATGGCCCATAGTGGGTGCTCAGTAAGAACTGGCTAAGTGAATTTGTCAGTGTATGTATATGCATTAGCAAACAGACATGTACACACATATCAGGGTGGCAGTTGGAAGAAGAACCTGGAGGAAGCACTTTGGAGACCATCAGTGGTGGATGGTGACAAAGGTATGTAGATGTCTCCATAGACTACAGTGTCCTCCTAAGATGCTTTATGGAAGAGGAGTTATCATAGCAAGTATTTTCTGAGTTCCCACTATCTGCCAGGAACTTTGTACTGTATATTTCTCTTCTCCTTTAATTCTCATGAAGATCCTCTGAAATAGCCATCCTGATTTTAGAGATAAAGAAATAACTGGACTCAGAGAGATTCAGACATGTCCAAAGTGACTCAGCTAAGTTGCAAAGATAAGACTTTGGGTGAAATGTGTCAGACTCCAAAACCTGAGCTTGTAGGTGCTATACTGAAAAATGTTGTTGCCACTTTACGTTGAGTGCTTATTGCCTCTTGGTGCTAAACATGTCCCTGTGCTCCAGGCATGTCCACCAGAAGGTAGTGGCCAGAAGATTGGAAGCAAGATCTGAGAAAAGAGAGAGAGTGTGTTAGCTCCCTCTGAAGGGCCACCCACTGGGACCACTGTCACCTCAGTATCATGCTGAAGTCCAACACATGTAACCTTTCATGTGGTCCTAAGCATCTCTTTCAAACCCTTTAAAAATAGTTTTCATGCTTTTGTGTCAAGATCCCTTTATACTCTTAAACATTATTGAGATCTAGCCAAGTACAGTGGTGAGCACCTCTATCTAGTTCCAGCTACCCAGGAGGCAGAGCCAGGAAGATTACCTAAGCCCAGTAGTTTGAGGCCAGCTTGGGTAAGATAGTGAGATCCCAGCTCATAAATTAATAAATAAGAACTTTCAAAGACTTTTGGATTTGGGGGATCATATTTATTGCTGTTATTAGCAATTTTGACAGAACTATCAGAATATGTATTTATGATGATATTAGCAACAATGCAGAGCTATCAGAATACATATTATTACTTCCTCTACATATATGATCCATAGCATAACACATTACCCACAAAATATTTTTGTGGAAAATAATAGTATATTCTTAAACAAAAGAAAATTCAGTGAAAAGATGGGCATGGTTACATTTCTGTAAATTTAATGTCTGGCCAAATAGAAGACAACTGGATTCTTACATCAGCTTCTGCATTCAATCTGAGGCTACTCCAGGGATATAGTTTCTGAAGGAAATGAGCTGCACCCAGACAAGGACTCAGAATACAGAGGAAAGCACTTCGCATGGGGGAACTTCCTTCAATCCCCCTTTGCGAATCTATGCACTGGGAATCACTTTTCTAGAGTCTGTTTGCTATCTGTTAATATCATATTAGGTCCATGTCTGTGACAAAGAAAAACAAAACAAAACAAAAGTGCCAGGCCTTTTCAGAAGGAAAAAAAAAAAAAAACACCAAAGTTTCAGAGCTGCCAGCCCACCACAAAAATAGACTTAGCCTAAAAGAATAGCCCTCCATGAACTGAATCAGTTCAGGAAGCTAAATAGCCCGCATGCCAGGATGCAGAATGGGCTAATTTAAGAATTGGCAGGTCGGCACATAATGTGGCTCCAGAGTTGGTGGCCCACTAACTTCTCCCAATGTGCCCAGCTGGAAAAGTCCTTCTTAAGCAGTCATATTTTTATCTCAGATTTTGAGAATGACAAGGCCAATTTAACACCCACTCCAGTGTTCCAGGCTAACCCATCATGTTTCCATTCAAGCATTATTATTATTAAAGATAATTGCAGGTGGAGGAGCCACGTCCAAAAATGCCCCTTGAGTCTTTCACACCTTTTTTTAGAGAGAAAATGAGAATGCTTTTTGACAGTGAGGGAACCTTGCTGAGTTCTGGGATTTTGAAACTGGCCAGGGTGGAGCTATGACCCTTTATGAGTTGGCAAAGTATGAGTTCAGACACCAAGGGGTGAAGGAAGTTTTCTCAACACTGGTTACCGAGAAACACTGAACATAATTAATTTCTGAGAAAGTTTTGCATCTCGGTTAAGCTCCTCCCTTTTTGAGGAGCAAAGAGAAGGGTGAGTGGTGGGGAAGCACTGTGGTTCCAGCCATCCCAGGTTTGAGGGGTGTTGACAGCCTGTCTCCCAAACCTGGGAAAGCAAAATCTTCTACTTCTAATGTAATTGTCAACTGATGAAGGCCAACATGTTTTAAAAGCCGGGTGTGGTGGCACATGCCTGTAATTCCAGCAGTCTAGGTGTCTGAGTTAGGAGGATCACAAGTTTGGGCTCAGACTGGGAAACTTAAGGACCCAGTGAGACCCTGTCATAAAGAAAAAGAAAGAAAAGAAATACAAAAGGGCTGGACATCTAGCTCAATGTGAAAGCCTGGGGTTCAATCCTCAGTACCACACACTTACACAAAACAGTGAAGTACAACCTGAAAATTGTGTCACTTGGCAGCTTGAGCTTTCCTTCTGGAAGAGTTGTCCAGGGGTCCTGAAAAGGCCTGCAAGCAGGGCTGCTTTGGAGGAGGGACAGGCTTGTCTGGCCAGCTCCTGTGGTTGGGGACCCATCTGCAGAGCTGCCTTATCACCCTTGCTGCCTTTCACTGGCAGCGCCTGTTTCCTTCTTTGGCAGCATCCTGTCTCCTGCTAATGTCATCTCCAGGAATACCTGCTGGATTGCTGAGACCCAGAGAAGAAAAACAATGTGAGGCAAATTGCATGTTCTTCTGCTCCACTCCAGCTCCGAGGGCTTCGCACAGACAATGGAGGGAAATGATAAAAAGGGAAGCTTAGCTCTCCCAATATGCATCTTTGCAGCCTCTACCCCTGCTTCTTTTCTCCTTCTCTGCCACACACATGTGCACAGTACACACGAGGGTGCATGTGTACACACACACACACACATACACACAAGCAAGCACGTGCATGTGCAGATGCTTCCACCCCAGGTGTTGTACAATGCTATTTTGGAAGGTGGCAAAATTAGATAGTTGGGGAAACATGAGCTCAGCTAAGACACTTTTGTGGCGAGACAAAATTTCATGTTTTATCTAAGCATCTGCAATTTGGAAGCTCATGGTCTCTGCTGTTCGGGCTTTCTGGCAGGGCATGGAGGAAGGAGGGGCAGAAGCCTTCTCAAGGCATTAGAGACATCTGGACATGTTCGAGGATTCTGCTCCTGCCATGCGGAAGTAGACCTCAGAGTCAGGGTGATGGCACTTTGGGGAGTACTGACACACTCTGCGACACTCAGGCTGGCCCATGATCTGCAAAAACATTCCCAAGATCTATTCTACCTGTGCCTCTGTGAGGTCTATCTCCCCCTTTCCCCACCTCGGTTTCTGTCTCTGACACCCACTTACACTTCAGCAGCAGAGTTTTGCAGAGGGTAGTTCCCACCCCTGCGACGTCTACTCCCCATGTAGAATGTTTCCCCTCACTGTTGCTCTGGTGCTTGATGTTTTGTTCCTTCAGCTGCTCTGCCTCAATTTCCCTTTACCTTTCTACATTACGTTAGGCCCCTCCTCCCCGGCAGTCACCATTACTAAGCCAGGTCCTCTGTTGTTGCCCAGGTCTCTGAGAACTTCTCCATTGGCCCAGACCAGGGAAATTTCTCTAAGTGTTCTAAGCTTTCTTTTTATGTCAAATTTTATCTTTCTATGAGACCACATTTGCAGTACATAATGATTACATTACTCTCTTCTCCCTTCCCCTCCTTCCTTCTGTTGGTCTTTTTCCCTTTGCAAAACATCTCTGTCCTTGTTCCTTATTATCTGTCTTTGTCTTGGTCTTTGTTTATATTTTGGTTTTCTCATATAAGTGAAGCTATGCTATATATAAGTTTGTGTGTTTGATTTATTTCACTTAAAATTATGACCTCAAGGCAAATCCATTTTCCTGCCATTGACTTAAATTTATCTTTCCTTTATGACAGAATAGTACTCCATTTTATAAAAATGCCACATGACTTCAGCTCACTGACACCAAGAGTAAGAACAAGGCTCAAATGTCAAAATGGCTTCTTCAAGCAGTACAGATGGACATTCAGAGAAAAATATATAACAAGTTATGAAAAGGAGAAGCTGAATGGATTCATAGCCTTGGAGTCTTCCAGACCTCCAAGTCCCTACTTGAACACTTACTAGCAGTGGAAACTTAGGCATATTATTTAACCTATCTCGTGTCTCAGTTTCCTTATTGTAAAATGAGGGAAACCACAGCCCTCCCACCTGAAGTCAGTGGGAGTATTAAATGGGCTGGGGCTATAGCTCAGTGACACAGTGCCTGCCTGGCAAGTGCAAGGTCCTGAGACCAATTCTTGGTACAAGAAAAATGCTGAAAAGGATGCTAGTTTTATCCTTGGCACCAAATATCCTTAAAGACTCTTATTTTCCATTCTCTTACTTTCTTTATGTATTCCTGATTATTCTGATTCATTACTATGTGACATGGGCCAACCTGTGTGTAAGTGAGACATGCTTAGGAAAGGTAAAGGCTGAACATTTCCCAGGTCCCTCATACAATTTAAGAAGAAAGAATCAACAACGCAATTACAATGGAGAATGTCTCATTCAATTTCAAGAGCACTAACACATATGTACATTTTTATATATACATCTGTTACTAATAGAGCCACCTTGGCACAGAAAGATCCTCTTGTATATGTCTATCACCTAGTAAGACACTGGCACCCAGAGACCTCTGTATGTTACTTACTTTGAGTGTGGGCCAAAGTACATAGCTATGGTGACATTCCAGCACCTAAGAATGGATGTTTTCGCTAGCAGAAAATACTACCTCAGTGTACTATGATGTTCTGGACTGTGTTGTTGGGAGAATTGAAGGACAAGGAAGCAGGGTGGTGAAGTGAAAGGATACTTGGCAAATCAAAGGTAGAGACACGACCAGAATCCTCAAGATTTAGGCCCCTGCTCTTAGATCTCAGTTATTGCTCAGCCTTTATTGTCTGCCGTTGTCATAGGAAGGTTACCAGAAGTGATGGCAGCAGTAAATACCCAAATCCCCTGGCTGATCTTCATTTATCTGCTAATCAGACTTCTAATCTGGTCTTCCTTCTCTCAGCTGAATAGTTGCCTTGTCTTCCTACTCCACTTGCTGTCCCCAAGGCCTGAGAGAGTACTTGAGGCAAAAATCATCCAGTGAGCACCCACCTGGCTCAGAGCCTGGAGTTGGCTTCCCAGCTCTTGGTCTGTGAGCTGAAGAGGCACCACTTGGCACTGACTTTGGCACTGAGGCTTGGGATGGGAGAGAAGCTCTTGGGGTAAAACATTAACAAGAAGCAATTTAATGAGCAGAGCAAATAGGAAGGAGCTGGAAGTCACTGGCCAGCGCTCCTCATGAGAAATTGTCTTCAGTTAGGTTCCATATAATCTCAGAAATATCCAGCATGGATATATGAAGCAGATTGGTGAAGCCAGGTGGGAGAAATTCTCAGAGAAAGTCAGAAAAACAGCAGTCTTAATGTACTAGGTGAAAAGTAAAGTGGCTGAGATGAAAGATGAAGGTCATGACACTTACCAACATCAGTCTTCTTTCTCCAAGATTTCATTAGCTACCCACACAGTGCATTATTAGCACTGACCATTTCATAATTAAGTACTAATTCCCAATGAAGCCAATATTATAGAATAATAGCTCAATTTGAGCCAGGGCATCCCAAAATAAAGTAAAAGCCATGTAGTACATCAAGGAGGTCAGTCATCACATAACTGTGACATCCAACAAGCTGAATTTCTGCAGCATTAGCTACATCAATGAAGCATTTATTGAAAAATAACTCAAGTGATTTCTGCAACCATGAACACATCAATGACTGCGTTATTGATAAAGCACAATTTTTTTTAAATCTCAAGAACACAAAGTCTGAGTAAGAAGGGGAACCAATGCATTCTATTATTTTATACATAATGTTTTAATTAAGTTTTTACTTATACATGTTTATCAGTACAGTGTGATAGTTCAATACATGCATACAATGTCTTCTTATTATTGTATGGTACTGGGGATAGAACCGATGCCCTCACACATACTAAGAAAGTGCTCCTACCACTGAGCTACATCCCCAGCTCTTTGTTTTATGTTAGAACTAATAAACAAGTTCAGTAAGGTTACAGGATGAGAACATAAATGTACTAAAATCAATCGCATATCCATACTCTTGCAATGAACAACTCAAAAGTGAAATAGAGAAAATAATTATATTTTTATTAATATTAAAAGAATGAAATAGGTAGGAACATATTTTGCAAAATAAGTGCAAGACCTCTATGATGAAAACTACAAAGGCTTGCTGAGATGAATTAAAGAAGACTTAAATAAATGGAGCTATCTGTCTTGTTCATTGATTGAAGGACAACATCACTAAGATGTAAATTCTTCCAGAAGAATCTCCAGACTCAATACAATCCCAGTCAAAATTCCAGCAGGCTTTAATTGAGACTGACAATTACATTCTACATTTAATGTAAAAGTGCAAAAACCCAAGAATTGCCAAAAATAACCTTTGAAAAACAGCAAAGTTGAAGGATTTCAAGACTTAGGATACAGCTTTAGTGATCAACTCAGTATGGTGTTGACAACAATATAGAAAAAGCAACAGAAGAGAGAGTTCAGAAATGAATGTTGATCATCTTTTCATATTATTATATTTGGAGAGTTAATCAATATCCCCACAGACTCTCTATCAAGCACAATGTACAGATGGCAAATATGAAAGATGGTCAACATCATTAATCATTGGAGAAACACAAATTAAAACTGTAATGAAATATAACAACACAAATATTTGAATGGCTAAAATTGAAAAGACTGACCATTCAAAATGTTGACCACAGTGAAGGTAGAAATGTAAAATGGTGCCACAACTTTGCAAAATTGGTTGGAAGATTCCTAAAAATGTAAACATACACATACCATATGGCATATTCCTAGAAATTCACCAAAGATAAAGAAAGCATATGTGTGTAAAAAAACTGGTACATGAATATAAAATAGCTGCTTTATTCATAACAGCCCCAAATTGGAAACAACCCAAATGTCTTTTCACAAGAGTACACAGAAACAAATTATGATGTGTGGGCAAATAAATTATAGGATAAGCAATAAAAATGACAGACTATTGATATATGAGACGACATGGATGAAACTCAAAATGATCATGCAGAATGAAAGAAGCTAGACAATAGTACATACTATATGACCCATTCATAAACAATTTTATGAAATGCAAATTAATGTCTAATGATAGAAACAGAGCACTGACTGCCTGCTTGGGGAGAGGGAAGACACAGATGAGCAGGAAAGTTGAAAAGGGGTCATAGGGAAGTTATTTTCATTACAATGTGTTCATTATCTTGACCATGATGATGGTTTTGTGCATATGTACAGACATATATCTACAAAGGCATATATATAAAGAGCAATTAATGTGTATAATTTTAAATATACCCAATTTATTGAATAGCAATAAGAAGGAGAGACAGATTCAGAGACAGAGGCACCAGAGTACTGAAGCCAGAAGGCCACTTTTGCCTGGAAGTACAACCCCAAAATTAGCTATTTGCCATTCACTCGGTTAATGAGCAAATTCCAGTATTTTATCAAACCATAGTTACTTTTATTTTCACTTACACTTCTGGGGATTGAGGACCTCTTTTTTTAGGGAACTGCTTTGGGAAAAATATCCCTGAGTCTGTGATCTTTCTTATACATAAGCCTGCCCTCAAAAACAGCTGCATGTCTTAGATTCACAGCTGCATTATTATAGATGCAAGACTGCCCAAGGTGCATGCAGCTTGGGAAATCAGACAAACCTGTCTGTGCAATACATGTCCATGCTCTAGCTTCACCCAATGGGAGAGAGAAAAGTCAGATTTCAAGCGCTCTGGCCCTACTCTTCAGTGATTCATCCCAGTAAGTTCTGGTGCCAACTGTTGACACAGCTGCACTTTACTGATGTTTTGGTCCCATTGTTCCCTTTGGCCCCTCCAGAAGAGGTTCCACAAGAATGTCCCAAGAGCTCAGGTTCCCTATAATAGCGAGTCCTGGTCGGTCTCAGGATTCCTCAGCTGCACTTGGTGAAGGAAACTTCTCCTTCATCCCAGGATCTGGCAAACCCAGTAATCTGTTTTTTTTTTGTTTGTTTGTTTGTTTTTTAATTTTAAAAATAAAAGGAGGGAAACATTAACAGACATACAACATTTTACAACATATCACAAGCACAATACAGACAATACAGAGTTACAAACAAAGTGGTAGGGAATTAACAATGGTGGTTGTATTACATATTGATATCTTCAAAGTGGCTTCTCATGAAAACAGATATAGACATGCAATACTGGTCAACCAAAGACTCATTGACAGTTTCTTTCAGCATAGAAATAGAAGACAGAAGAACAACCATGTTATCTATCCTGTATATACATGCATACAAAATTTCTCCTTCTTTCCCTTCTCTTTTCCCACATCCCAGAAGCCCTTTACTCTTCGGTGGTTTCCTATTATTTCACAGTGTCTATCATACCTCCGAGTTTAAATTAACTCTTTCAAGTTTTACACTAGTGACAGAATGCGGTGCTTGCACATGTATGTTTGATTTATTTCACTTATGAGTATGGTCTCTAGTTGTGACCATTTAAATATAAAGGCCTCGAGTTTATCTTTCTTTACAGCTGAGTAATATTCCATTATATAAAAGTACCATAATTTTCTTATCCAATCCTCGGTGGATGGACATTTGGGTTGCTTCCACATTTTAGCAATTACAAATTGTGCTGCTATGAACATAGGTGCACATATATCACTGTGATATGATGTTTTTAGATCTTCTGGGAAAATACCCAGCAGGGGGATAGCTGGGTTGAATGGGACCTCTAAACCTAGTTTTCTGAGGAATCTCCAAACTGATTTCCACAGTGGTTTCACCAGTCTGCATTCCCACCAGCAGTGGAGAACGGTTCCTATTTCTCCACAGCCTCGCCAGCATTTGTTATTGGTTGATTTCTTAATGCTAGCCATTCTTACTGGGGTAAGGTGGAATCTTAGTGTTTAAACACAGTAATCTGTGTTGACAGAATGAATGAAGTTATTGCAGATAGTGTCCTCCTCCCCTTATCCCTTGTCCTATAATAATAACAGTCATTTATGTGAAGAGGAAGGCAGAGTCTACAGAGCTCCTTTCCATACATGATTTCATTTGTTTGGTGCAAGAGCCTTCTTGAGAACCATCACTTTTTGTCCTGTTTTACAGACGAGGAATCTGAGACTCAGTGGGCATAACATGACTTGACTGATTGAATAAAGCTAATATAACCCCAACTGACATTTAGATTGCCCAATTCCAATGAAATATGCTTGGGATGGTGGTAGTGTTTACAAAGTTATTAGCAGAGGTCTGGTCCAATCCTGGCTCTCAGTTTGCTGCCTTTCAAATCTCGTCTGCTGTCTACTATTCCCCACCATTATGGAGAAGAGGGGAAAGAGCTCATTACTATCCTCTCTTCTCTCTTGGTCTTCACCTCTTTACTCATGTTCTCGAACTTGGGTTCTAAATCTCATCTTTTGTTTACTAGTCCAATATCACCCACTCCTATAAGAAATATGATCTTTGATTCCTCAGCACCCACCAACATTTCAAACAAAGTGAAATTTTAGTTAGCTTGCACATGTCAACACCACTACTTTCCACCACAGGTTCTATTTTATGGTTTGAGTGTCCTATTTGCCTCTGAACCTTGATATCAAATGTCCTAACAAGAAAATATTTATTCATTCTACTCAAAATCTATACCCCTTATTTTGATAAGTCCTTGAAAACTAATAGAAATACTTTTTAGAAAAACCACTTCTGATTAGCCAGATTTGAGAAGAATTCATTCTTCAATTATTGGGTTTAGACTTGGGAAGATAGATAATGTAGAGGGAGCAGAAAAAATTAGAGAAGGTGGGAATCAAAGTGAACTTTGGGTAGGAGCTGGAATCCTATTACCCCACAATTGGACGGAAAGGAAGAGCAGGTAGAAATGGAGAAGTTGGAAATGGTGTTGGTGGCCATGAAGGAATTAGAAGAAAGAGAAATGGTTGGACAGCTAACAGGGCCAAGGAAAGTTTGGGGGATTTTTTTTTCTTTCTAAGCAATGGACATAGTAATCACATTATTTTTAAAGATGACCATAATCACATTCAGTATAGCCATGACCACACATCCTACTTCTCAGAAACCTAGGAATGTGACACGTATTTTTTACCTAGAGGACTACAGGACAACAGTTCTCTCCAAAATAAGCTTTTAGAGTCTTGAGAAACTTGTCAAGAACACCTTGATGGCAAGGTATTCCAAATAAAGCTTTTCCATTTTGACTTTTTTCTACATAGTTTTCCCTGATAGCTGACTTTTTCTTTTTTACATTGGGTGGGACCATAGTCTTTGATGATGGGAAATATAGGGTCCTTAGGCAGGGCTGTTTGTTTTCCCTTTACGATGGTGGTCCTGAGGCCTTCCCTTCCTTCTCTGAATCCTTCTTCCAGTTTCCCTACAGTTGGTTAACTGCAAATATTCTTTGCACAGCCTTCCACAAGCTGGCAGTATATTTCTACTTCAGAAGCAGTTTTTTTTTTTTTTCTATTATGAATCAATCTCAGTATGCAGCAAAACGACGACAGTCATTGTCTCTGGATGAGGAGATTACAGATCATTCTTTATTTGTTCTTTTTGCTTATCTGTACTGTCTGGCTTTTCTGCAGTGAATATATATTACCAGCGAGCAGAGACATAATAAAAGCAGTTCTAAAGGAGATTCAATTTTATTATAATGTCAAATAAATAAGACTGGGTACAAAATTGTATAAGCAGCAAAGTCTCAACTTAGTGAAATAGATAACTGATTAGGAAATCAGACCAAAAGGAAATATGGTGAAGTATTAAAATTTGTGTCTGGAATCAAGACCCTTACATAAAGGGTAAGCAAGGGAGGCACCAGGGGCGCAGAATATCAGGAGAACCTCATTGCCGGGACAGTTCAGATACAGGGCTGGCACATGACATTCTGTGACTTAGGCACATTGATTGCCTCATCCTAAGTCTGGGCCCTGCCTGGTTAACTGGTATGTGAAGAGGTTTGAACTCTTTAATCTATTTATCAAACAACTATTTGATCATGTACTTATAAGGGAGAAATTCAGCCATTCTGTCATCAACTTTCCCCAATCTATTAGCAACTAGCTTGCTTAATGACCACTGTGCAATTGTATTCCAAAGTCTGTCTGCTTTTCAGCTACTCTTTTACCAATGCTTTGAAATCATTTATCCTTTGGCAGAATTTTGACCATAGATCCTGACAAAGAACTGTTTTCATGAATCCTGTATAAGGAGAGTGTCCAGCCTCAGCTCTGACTTTGTTGCAAAATTTCCAGGCAATTCTACATGTTGCTTGTTGCCTTCATTTCCCCTTTCTCATCAATTATTTTAAATTTTCTCCATTATCCTTTAACTACTTCCTCACATTGAATTCTTCATTCTCAGTAAATGATTTTGCTTCTGCCATCTGTAGTGGATTGATAACTGGTGGTCAACTTGTAACCCCCAGCTGAACTGAGTGAGTGGTGCTGGGTGTGGGAGGCCCACCTGAGGACTGTTGCCAGCAGCATAAGAGGCTGTTGGGAGCTGAGAGAGGCTGTTGGGAGCTGAGAGAGGCCATGGGGAGCTGGCTTTCCTGATGAACTTGGCTGTTTTCATCCTCCGAGGAGCTTGGGACCTCGCTGGCACTGAGAATGGCTTCGGTTCACTTTGGGGAGCTCTGGTCCTCACTTTGAGCATAGCTTCCTGGTTCCAGAGGGGAAGATGGTGCACTACCGGCCTCCTGGAAAAGCTTGCTGCATTGGTTTCCCTGATGGGAACTCGGCCATCCTGATCATTGGAGGAGCTCAGGACCTCACAGTTGCCAAGGATGGCTGTGGTACCTTTTGGGGGAGTTGCAGTTCTTCTGAGCATCACTTCCTGGCTCCAGTGCAGATCCCTCAGCCTGCTAGCACAGATCCTTCATCCTGCTGGCACAGACTTGTAGATTCCACCACTGACCTTTGGGCCTTTCCAGCAGATCCGTGAAACAGGTCTGCATGAGACGTTGTCATGGGCTCTGGGCCTCCAGTTGGATTCATGGGAGGCATTGTTATGAGCTCTGGGTATTCAGCTCAACTCATGTAGGACATTGTTGTGGGATCCAGGCCCTCAGCTGGATTCCTTGGTCTTAGTGTGTGGACAGATTCCCTGCACTCTTTTGTATACTGTTCTTTGGGTGACTTATAAATAATCATATAAAGTATGTGTCCTGTATTATGTTGTTCCCCTTGCAAAATAAGCCCCAAACCAACACACCATCCATCTTGGCCTTAGCAGGAATCAGATGTTCCATCCAAACTGGATGCTTCAAATGACTTGAATGAAAAGACAATATAGGACAGGGGCACAGTTTCAGGAAAATAACCGTGACATAAGTAAGACCCTAGAACCAGCAGCAGTGGAGAGTGTTTAATCCCTGGGTTTTCAAGAAGTGAGAAAGCAAGTAGCCATAAGAGCTTGCAAGAGGCAGCTGTGTAGAAACGGCTGGCTGACAGGGGCTGTGGACTTTGATGGAGAGGAAAATCAAATGGAAAGCAAGCCATGAAGGCAGCACTGGTGACTAAATACCCAGGTCTCACACTCCTTGCCCTCTTCCACCTCCTGCTGGTGTCTCATGTTGGCCAAATCCAATCTGAAGATTCATACAGGCCAGACTCCCACTTACAGAGCAGGATGGAGAAGGGTGGTGGTGGATCTACAGACACAGACATGTTAGAGCAGAGAAAGTAGAGACCAATGGAATGGGTAGAAATCCCGCCATTTCTGCAGTTCATTCCTGACTCCTGCAGCCTGTTCTCTTTCTTTCTCATCTTAGCAGAAGTGGTGACTCTCCCAGAAGTGTAGAGCTGGTCCATAATCTGACTGTCAGTCATCTAGGCCTTTCTATGACCTTGACTCATCAGGCATCCCACCCCTTACTTCTGTCTTCAAGCTTTCTCTCATCACCAATTCCTTCCCATTCAGCATCTCAGCTGACTGAAAGCAAATACTAAAGCAAAACAGAACACTTTTGTGCATGACTCCATGGGGTCCTCCACTAACTTTGTCCTGGTCTTCACAGACAAGGTCTTGACAGAGTTATCTACCCATTGAAAGAGTGTTATTACTTCCTCCACTTCTCAGTCACTCTTTGATCAACAGTAGACTGGCTCCTGACAGGTCTATGTAGTCTCTGAAGCATTTGACACTGGCTAATTCTTCTTTCTGAAAATTATTCAGCCTTGGAATTCAGGGAAGAGTAGCAGTTACCAAAATGTCCCTTTGAATGAGAAATACACAAGCTCTGTGTGCAGCAGTAAATTCTTAAACCTCCTGAGTGTCACTTTTATTGAGCTTGAAATTAAGATAGTAGTAATATCACCTGCTCTTGGGAGATGATTAGAAATAAGATGATATGTTCACAGTGCTCAGTACAGTTCCTGATGTATTGCAATGAGAGCCACATCTACATGTTCCAAGGATTATGATTTTTTTAATCCTTTCATTTCTGTACACTGCCTGGGTGAAATTATCAAAGATCTCAGTTTAATTACTATGTCTATGCTGTTGAATGCCTATGTGCATCATTCAGCCAAACCTCTTTCCTATGCTCAGGATTCATCCACACAGATGTCCTGTGTGCGTTGCAAACTCCACATGCCTGAAACCACACCCATGATCTTCCTCTCATCTTTTCAGTAATGCTCCTCCCTCCATGCTCCTTATCTCTAGGAATAGCGCCACATACTCTCAGTTGCACAAACCAGACACCTGCCTTTGATTCCTGATGCACTGTTCTGTCAGACTGTCCCCACTCAATGCAATCAGTCCCCTTTCTACTGTCTGCCCTCCCTTTTGCATGTTAGAGGTCCCTACTCCTTATCAGTGCAACAGTGCATATTCTCTTGACTTCTTACACCACCACTACAGCTGTCCTCTAACTGCTGCTAGTCTGCCTTACTACCCTCCTTATCCCTCCTCTTTACCTGTCAGAGTACTCTTTTAAAAATGTGACTCAATAATGCCACTCTTTCCCCACAATCTTCAAGATAAAGTTTAGAATCCTTAGTAAAACATAAGGTTTGTCACAATGTGGCACCTACATTTTTGTTCCTATCTTTCAGCTTAACATACTCCCTCTTCTCAAACACCTACTGCACATTTGTGCCATACCAACTATTTTCAGGCCCATCAACTCCCTGTGCTCACTTCACAGCTCTTGTTGTCACTTCTTTCTCCTTGGGACATCTCTTCTGTCTGCTTCTCCTGATAAGCGCTTGCTCTTTTAACATTTGAACATTTTATATTTATTAAAATAGTACAGTATTGACTATAAGTAGGTCAATGATAGACATGTCAAAATAGATGTTATAATTCCTGGGTTAACAACAAAAATTTGCAAAAATGTGTCATTTATATGTTAATAAAAGCACAAAGTTGAATTAAAATGTATTTAAAAGCATTTGTAGACACGTTAGACAAAATGACCAAAGCTAGGTAATAACCCAAATATTCATCAGCAGGGAAATAAGTGAATGAATTATAATGCATTGGTACATCAGACTGCTACTTAGCAATACAAAGAGGCGAAAGAATGTGGCACTTACCCTGTGTGAATTCATAAATATTGTGCTAGCTCTTACTCTTTAAAGCTCAGCTTAAATTCCTCTACTTACTGAATGCTTTTCTTGAATTATCATTGGACCTGCCATCCTGTATTGTAATTTTTGGTCTACTTTGATATTCTGTATTAGGAGTCAGGAAACTATGTACCTTCTGTTTTTGTAAATAAACTTGTAGATTTTCATGGCAACACAGTCATACTCATTCACTTATGTATCGTCTATGGCTGCTTTTGAATTTCAGCCAGAGTTGGGTAGTTGTGGTAGAGAATACCTGACTTACAAAATCTAAAGTATTTACTTTCTGGCCCTTTACAGGGAATGTTTGTCAACTCCTGCTTGAGATCACTGTTCTCAACTCTGGGTATCGTAGTCAAATCACCCGAAAGTATCCTGAAGCCCAGGTTGCATACCCTCTCCCAAGAGATTTTTGAGTTAATTGTTATGGATGCATCATTAAGAATTTTAAAAGGTGAATCTAATATGCAAATTTCAGAACTCTCTGAGTAAGCTCTCTGAGTTGTAAACCTTTCTTTGCCTTTCAAATCTCAATCCCTACATCTAAAAAGGACCTCATGATAGGGAGCTAATAAATGATTGTTACATAAATAACAGTAAAAGCAAAAACGTATTTGCTGAGCATTTACTATGTTCCAGAACTTGTGTTGTTTAGCTCATCTAATTCTCATAATAAACTCAAAAAATACATGCTCTTGTACTCTTCATTTCTCAGAAGAGAAAACTGAGCTTCAGGGAGTTTAAACACAATTAGTAGGGAACAGAGCTATGACCAAATTTAGTTAGTGTAATTCCAGAACCTGCAACCTTGTGTGTGTGTGTGTGTGTGTGTGTGTGGTTCTGGGTAAATGCTTTACAACTGAGCTGACCCCCAGCCCCAGACCTCTGCATTTTTTTTTTCGTATCAAGAATCGAACTCAGGACCTGTGCTTGAGTTTGCCAGGCAGGTGCTGTAGTGCTGAGCTATATCCCCAGCCGACCTCTGCATTCTTAATCAAACCAATCCACAATGACACTTTGAAGAGTCTCACATAACTTGTTAGAGAAGAAATCATCTATGGGGAGCATCACGTTGGATGACTTGGTTTGCTGAGAATGACAGAGTTGAGATTGTGGGTAAGAGGAATGTAATTTAAAGTAGATAAAAAGAACACAGGAATAATCAAGCAATAGTAATAGCACCTCTCATTTCTCGAGCACTTGCCAGTGCCAGATGCTGAGTAATCATCTTAAATGAATTAACTCATTTAATCACTGCAATTTGGCAAAAATCAGTTTTCAAGGCTGGCAGGCTTACAACAGTGCCTCGGTTCACAATTGCAATTCTTTCCATGATCCTGGATGCAAACTGAGCAGGACAAAAAACAAATCAAATTTCCCCAAAAGGTCAACATTGAAGCTAACTATGAATTTTATTCAGTTCTTGTCCAACTTGGTTTGTGACCAGAATCATGGAAAGATTCAGGTTCATGAACTGGGGTACCACTGGTTTGTGGGAAAACATAGAGAAAGTTTCCAAACACAGTGAGAAAGTGAGAAGAATCCTGAAGGCTGTGCCACAGTAGGAGGCAGCAGAAGATGAAAGAATGATGAAGACAAATATTATCCACCTTGAGGCATTTATTAGGGTCATATTTCCCTGTACAACAAAAATAGCTACTACTATTACCAATTATGGAAAACCTATCTTATGCCAGATCATTAATATATATGATCTCACTTAATTTTACAATGCCTGTGAAGTATTATAAAATTCACTTTACATAATTTACAAGAGTGAGACTCAGACAGGGTAGCAAGGTTTTCCCAACATCACACATCTAGTAAGCGGCACAACCTGGATTCCAACTCAGGCCTTATTAACTCCAAAACTTATGATCCTAACCACATGATGAGTGGATAAATCAGTCACATGTAACACCATGTTACAATGAAATAATATTAGTCCAGCTGGAGCTAAGACCACCAAAACAAAAGAGATTCTAAAAACTGGCCTTTAATTGTTAGTCCCTCTTTGATATGAAGGGTTTAATGAAGGACCCATGAAGCAACACTGAGAGTAAGAGTCATCTTTCAATATCTCCTGAATTCAGAAAGCTCTGAGGCTGGATTATCACAGCAGCACTCATCAAGCAAGGCAGTTTTTGCTCTTTATGTCTCTTCTCTGTCCCTGCGTTGACTCCTGAGTAAGTCAGAAACTATAGTTAGTCAAGTGGGGGACAGGAATGGAAATGCACACATAGAAATTGAGCATAAGGAAAAAAAAAAAAAGAAATTGAGCATAAGGTAGCCCCAACCCTCTTCCCCTCTGCAGGTGCTAGTTGAGGGAATAGAAAAGCTTTAGCTTGGAATGAAGCAGGGGTTTCAACTATTAAGTGGTGTTGGACTCTATACTGATAATGGAATTTCTTTCACTATCTGAAGTGACAATATAACTTTTCATTATCTGTGAATGACCACAAAAGTCATAAGACTGACCCCAGTTTTCATCCAGAGGAGGAAGAAAGCACAAGTCCCACAGAATAGATATGAACAGCCAGTAGAGGAGTCCCATGTGCTCACCAGGAAAGGAAAAGACATATATCTGGGCAGTAGAGTGGGAAGAGCATTCTGTCAATGGACAGAAGAGAGGGACAGCAACCTAGCCTCAACACCTGAAAGCCATATAGCTCTGGATAGGTGTTTTAATCTCAGAGAGCCTCAGTGGCCTTGACTGAAACCTGAAAGCGTTACCTGTCTCATAAAGCTGTAAGGAGGACCTGTGAGACAAAACATGTGAGAACTTTGCTACACATATATAAGAAATTATTAGCATAAAAAATCACAAACTTCATAGACAAAAATGTTGGGATCAAGGGAAATGTTATTAAAGTATATTTTAAGATGATCTTGTGTGCATGTGTGTGTGTGTGTGTGTGTATGTGTGTATATTATTAAGGACTGAGGTACAAATCAATAACATAGTTGTGAGACAGTTCATAAAAAAACCCTAGATGGTTTCTGTTGCTTAGTTTTTCAAACTCCAATTGCTTTTACAGTTACTATATAACCAGGCAGGCCATGCTACTTGGTGTCAATGTAGGCTTATGGTAAATTGTGAATTGATCTAATAATTATCTGCCAATTACTACATCTCTGCTCCACGACAATTATCAGTACATAAACCTGTAAAATCCTATCTCAAAAAGTTTGAGGAGATATCAGAACATCCAAAGTGCATTTTTCTCTAACTCACTTGAAACGCAAGGACGTAGTAGGTATTTCTCTATTTTCAGAGAGATGGAAGGATAAACAAATGCCTTATCCAAAAAGGAGTTGCCTTGCTCACCCCATAACACACATAGAAACCTGTGGTGGGGTGGTAATGTGTAATTACTATGTTTTTTTCTTCTTTAGGTGTAATTAAAAGCACCATATGAGATTCTTGATACAGTTGCATGTTTTTCATAGATGTATGTGTGCATATAAGACCCCCTCCGAGGTATGGGGTAGTTGAACTGCCAAAAGATCAGGGTGAAGTAGACTACTGTTGATATCTTTGTGCATTTCCAAGGCTAGGCCACAGTAAAACAAGATATGACTTCTGCTGGTACGTTGATCTACTTGAAGGTAAATGAACAAGATCTGAAATCTCTGTGAAGTACCCAGTCACACTTGTCTTCTGAATTGACAGTAATTTGAGCCTGAAGTTTTCTGTAGAGCATAGCAGTGCTCTCCATTGATCGAATACACACCATGGATGCGGCACTTAAGCCTCCTCACCACTGTTCGGTCAGGTTTGAGTATCATCTCCATTTTACATAGCAGGAAATGGGCAGAGGTCAGAACTTGAAGGGAAGATATTTGAAGGAGTAAACTTTTAATTTTCTCTGCCACTTTGTGACTTAGAGGTAGACATGGGAACATCATAGGCAGATCTAAGAGTGACATATCCCTTTTCTGAACTCTCTTGTGCTTTACCTGTGTCTCTTGCAGCTTTTTACTGCATTTGTCCCCACAGTATAGTTAGTTTTACAAAGCTTTTTATCTTCTCTCCCAGGCCATGCAGGATCTGTGTCTGATCCATCTCTGCAGCCAAAAGTGTCTAGCACAGTGCCTGGAGGCTGTGTTAAAATGTCCACGCAGACCTACACTTGGTTTCACAGAGTGATAATTATATCCCAATCACCGATAAAGAGGGTCTTTGGAGTGTGGTTCTCATGAGAGTACTCATTTTCACAGCAAAGAAGTACTGTGTGGACTGTTTGTGAAGTCATGGGAACAGCTTCATGATGACCATTACACCAAGTAAGGTATTATTAAAACACTCTTATTTAAGAGAATTCTAATTGTGATATAAATAGCCAGTACTGACTACTACCTGCTAAACATGTGCTAAGGGCTTTCTGTGAATTTTCTTGCTTAATCATCATCCTTGAAGGAAGTACTGCTTTCAACTCTATTTTGTAGATGTGGAAATCGAGGTTCAGAGCAGTTATAGAACTTTCTGCTCAAAGTCACACAGTGGAGCATTAATGTGCAATAGAATCTCTTTTTTTAAAGACTGAGTTCTAGTCCTTGAATGTTTTGCTATAGAAAATCTCTGATTCAAATTTTCTGGGAGAACCCATTTTCCTCCTCTGCCTCAGGCAGGGCAAACAACCTGTTCTGACTTTCCCCTTCTAGAAAATACAAGAGAGGCAGAGAGAGAGAGGGAGGGAGGGAGGGACAGAGAGAGACAGAGAGACCGAGAGAGAGACAGAGACAGAAAGACAGAGACAGAGACAGGGACAGAGACTGAGACAGAGAGACTGTCTGAATACTTGGGATCCCCATTAGCACTTTGAAGTCAACTGATACAGAGCATGAAGGATTTTAATAATCTTTATTGTCTGCCTTCTATTTAATCCAACTCTAAAGCAAGTTACTGGGGAAGGTTATGGAATTATTTTTTCCCTGAGATTCTTAAACATTAATGAACTAATCTTCTTACTGGTATGCTCAAGTTCAACCTTCCCTTAGGCTCCATGTAAGTCTGAGAATTGGGATGAAAGAAGGAATTATTTATGACAGAATACTGCTTATTCCTTGAAAAATGTCATGGTAAAAGCATTTCCTTTGGGAAAAAAAGGAAATCATGTGGAATCTTGGTAATGAGAAAAAATCGTCTGCACTCAATGTGGATACGATTTAAATTTAAAAAAAAGGGATACACTGGTTCATTATTGGTACCATTTACAAACAGGGATGGAGTGCCCATTAGGCATCAAGCATCAAGTTCCTGTACAAAGGAACTGTGGAAGTTAGGGCTACACAGCTGTCAATGAGGTTGTCTTCGTACGTCCCTTTGGATGTGGGGACATTCTGCTGCTTAGTCAGTGTCAAAACATGTGCATCACACTGTCCTGTTCTTTGATATATCTTCTCTACTATCAAGAAACTTAGAGTCATGGAAGAATAATAGCATTGCCACACACTTTAGTGTGGGTGACATTCTCTTTTCATTGCTAGAGCTGAGAAACTCACATATCATGTAAGTGACTGAGTTTGTTAAAGTGCTCCACAGAAGTGGATCCAATAGTATTTTGGAATTTGACTCATATTATTATGGAGGCCAAGAAGTTCAACTTTGTGCTGTGTTTGGAGTAAGCCCCTCAGGTCCAAAGGCCCAAGAATCAGGAGCTCCAATATCTGCAGTCACAGGAGACAATGTCTCCTTTGACAAAAGGAGCTAATTCTTTTTTCCTCCACTTTTTTGTTCTTTTCAGGCCCTCAACAACCTGAATGATTGTTGTAGTTTGGAGTTTTGCAAAGGCAAACAATACAGGACACATAATTTATAGAATTATTTTATAATAATCACCCAAAGAGTCATATATAAAAAACATACAGGAAATCTGTTCACACATTGAAGACCGAAGAATCCACCTGAGGGCCTGGATCCCACAGTAAGGTCCTGCATGGTCCAGCTGAAGACCTAGAGCCCATGACAATGCCCCTACAAGTCCAACTGGAGGCCAAGAGCCTGCAGCAATGTCTCATGCAGGCCTGTTTCAAGGATCTGTGCTGGGAAGGCCCAGAGGACAGTGGTGGAAGCTAGAAAGTCTGTGTCAGCAGGGTGAAAGATCTGTGCTACCAGGCTGAGGGATCCACACTGGAGCCAGGAAGTGACACTCAAAATAAGAACCAGAGCTCCCCCGAAAGGTACAACAGCCATCCTCAGTGACAGTGAGGTCCTGAGCTCCTCCGATGATTAGAACAGCTGAGCTCCTATCAGGAAAGCCAGCACAACAGGCTTCTCCAGGAGACTGAGCAGTGCACCATTTTACCCTCTGGAGCTAGGAAGGGATGCTCAAAGTGAGGACCAGAGCACCCCCAAAGTGAACTGTAGCCATTCCCAGTGACACCAATGTCCTGAGCTCTTTAGACGATGAGAACAACTGAGTTCACGAGGAAAGCCAGCATGACAAGGTCCTCCAAGAAAACCAACAGCAGCCCTAGGAAAATCAGCAGCTCTGACAGCTCCCAACAATTTCTCTTTTTCTTCCTCTCCAATTCTGCCTCTTATGCTGCTGGCAACAATCCTCAGGTGGGCCTCCCACACCCAGCATCATGCTGGTTCACTTCAGCTGAGTGTTACAAGTTGACCACCAGTTGTCAGTCCACCACAAGATATCCACTCACACTGACAAGGGCCTTCCTCTTTTCTCAGTGTGCTCTAAAATACTAATCTCTCTTGGAAACACCACCACATTTATACCCAGAAATAATGTGTTGCCATCAATTTGAGCATCCTTTAACCAAGTGAAGGTGACACATAAAATTGATGATCGCAGTAAATAGCTCTGTGTTTCAATCTAGGTCCATCTATTCTTCTAGGACACACCAAAGGAAATTGGTGGGAGTGTCAGCCAGAGTGTGATGGGTAAAAAAGTAATTAGTAAGCAAAAGATAGAGAAGGGGAAGAGAGATGACTATTTTGCAAACTTGGTTGTAAAGCTTGAGAGATTTTAAGTTGACATGGTGGTAATCTTTTATGCAGCAATGGGAAACTAATATACCGTTTCTTTGGAGAAGATTTTCTTGACTAGCCCCAACTTAACTATACTTCCTCTGAGAGGGAGGAACATGTCTTACAAAGCACCACTGCACTCTCCATGCTTCAGACAGGGCCTGACACAATGAAAACCACTCAGGAGTTAAAAGGGGACTAACTAGAAAAACCAGACCATAAGCTTTCCCATTAAAAAGTAATTTTTGCCTTACCCAAGTTACAAGAGAAGTGTTTCCTGGGGATGAATGACTGAGTGAATGAATCAGTGAATAGCTCTTGTACTTGATATGAGTTAATACCTCCAAATGTAGTTATAAGAATTTAACAGTTGTGTGAAGTAAAGCAACCTGTAAGTGTGTTTGTAATATGTGGTCCAAACGGTACCCAAATCTGTGATGTAAGCTCTGCCCCACATGCCCCTTAGACCATTTGGTTTATTTTCCATGATAGAAAATTTGTACAATCCAAATGGGCTTCTCCATAACAGCTTTGGTCATCTTAATCTTTCACTGTTACCCTAAGATGTGAAGAGTACACCTCTTTATCTTCTTCACATGTCGGAGATTATACAGATGTGGCAGGTAATTTCCCTTGCACTGAGACAGAATTTGGAAATACATGTCCAAAGGGAGTAGCACAAATATATCAGTGCTACAGGAGGAATAAGGCTTTATGTTCTACAGGGAACATGTGAATAATAATGATTTATTTTACATGTAAACATATATACACATAAGTATATATATGTGTGTGTGTGTACTTCACACACATACTTTATAGTTTACAAAGCACATGTATGGGGTTATTTGAGCATCATAACTCTGAGGAAGTCAGAACAAACATATATGTCTCCATTTGTAAATGAGGAAATTGAGGTTGAATGAAATCATTCATTCAAGTTCATACAGCAAAGAAGGGAAATTATGAAGGAGGTAGATCTCCCATGTCCACCAGTGGTGCCTGTAATTATTATTTAGGTATACTTCTGATGAACTCTTCATGGATGCCTGCGAAGGCTCATGGGACCCACATATAGTGCTTAGCTAACTGAAAAACCTTTGCCATGATTTTGTTTTCTTTTTTACAGTGTTAAGGATGGAACCCAGAGCCTTCTGCACGTAAGGCAAGTACTTACCACTGAGCGACACTTCCAGGTTCTAAAGTAGTTGTAATGTCAAATATTGTTCTATCCAAGAATGAGAAAGCTTGATTTCATTCCATCTCATCTCATTCATTCAACCAATATGTTTTGGACCTTGTAATATGGTATTGGCTCTAGAGATGCAGTGATGGACAAGACTGACAAAGTCCCTTTCTTATGGAGTTTCCATGGCTTAATCAATGAGTTCTGTAGAATTTCTACCATTGACTTCACTAAGGCAGCCCATACTCCTTTCTCTTTAATGAAAATAGCTTCTACTGAAAAGGAGAATCATTTCTCCTACTGAAAAGAAGCATTCTTCCTTCCACACAGAGGATTCTAAATATTTTTTGTGCCATAGCTATTTTCAGAAAGATATACTATTCCTAACACATTCCTAAGGTATCCCACAGAAGAATCACATCTTCCAAAATGCTGCTACTAATTTTTGCCACACCCAAATCAGAACATTGAGGTCCAAAAACATATATGAACAGCAGTGTGACTAGAGCTGCGCTGACAGGACATAGTTGTTCAGTGAGCAGTCCTGTAGGCCCTGGGCCATGATTCTAACCTGTGTAAACTAGACTAGTGAATAATATCTGCTGCCAAAGACACTCTGTCCCTGTCCTTAATTAGTGTCATAATACAGCAAATGTCATGTTATAATCTGATAAAGGTTAAGCGAGATCTCCTTGGCAACTTCCTCCAAGTGACTCAAAGATCCCAGCTATTTCTGTCTGCAGACGCATGGATAAAGAAAAGAGCACCATTTTAAAATGCTTTGGACTGTAAATTGTTCATAACATCAGCTCTTATGCACCGTGGTAGGAATTTGTAGTAGCCCTCCAAAAGACACTGGGGGATGTACTTTTCCTGGGTGCTCAGGAAAAGGGAGAAGGATGATAAGCATACCATTACCATTGTCTCACATCCCATAAGAGGACATGAGTGTCGTATCTACTTCCCCTTGTGGACTGCTTCTAACCAGGGCCCTTTTGTTACATCTTACGCCCACTCAAATTATCCTCAAGACAAATAAAGAGAATATTCAAAAAGCCTACTTGGAGTGGAATGGGCCTCAGTGAGACACCAAGAACAGAGACAGTTAGTTTCTTTAGGCTCACTCAGAGGCCACCAGCTCTCTGCTAGGAGTGTTTGTTTCATCCCGTATATTTGTCCCATTCACTTCTCTACTGACCTCATATCATACAATGCCGCCTTGGTCAGAGCCTCCAATAGTCTCCCTGGCCCCACTTCTCCTTGTTGACTTTTCAACTCAGCTGCTCTGGAACAATTTCTGTCCCTTACACTAAATTCCTAAAGGCATAAATCTTTAGATCCCTCTTTTCAAACCAGGCTATTGAAGTCACCTATATCCTTGACTGGATTACATATGCCCACCTAGATCTCATAGCATACACCTAGGAGGTTGAGTCACATAACCCACTCATCACTCAACAAGGCTATGGAATAGGTTCTCTTGAAACTTCTCCTGCAGTGAACATGGTAGACAATGATTTATATATTTTGTACCCTGATGTCTTTAGGACCATATGTCTATCTAATCACAGGACAGCATGCGTCTCAGTGCCACAGCGATTCAAGGTCAGAAAATTCCCAGAATTAGCTTAAGGGGATATGGTGTAGTAGTTCCCTCAGCCTGCTGCTCACCTTGCCTTTAAGGTACCTCTTCATAGTACACAGTTTACAAAGATAGAAATTGCATTTCTCAGTCTCTGTTGTAGCTAGGATTCTGGATACAGAATAGATTTCTCCAGTTAGATGCACTTGCTTCAGTTTTTGAAGGCAGAAGTGAAGTATAGATCATCTGTCTACACTTTTAGTTTTCTGGTGGCAGCCTGGATTTCAGGGAATCTCTTCTTGGTCTTTTGGCTGAGACCACGTGTAGATTTCAGGAACATGAAAGTTTTCTGCACTGTTGGTCCGTGTCAATTCCCTGATCATGCTGATAGGCAGTTGCAACAGAGACACAGATTCCAAGCTGTATTACCCAGCCACCATCTCTGCGACTGAGGAGAAGCCCTTTGAGTAGAAGTAATGGTAATGGAAGTCTCATGGTTCCAACTTTCTGATTCTTGGACCACAACAATAGCAGTGTGTTCTTGAATTTGGTGGTTATATCAGTGGCTTTAGAGATAAGAGTTGTTCACATGGGTCAGTTCTATCATGTTCTAGTGATCATTTATCAATGTTCAGCATAGAGTCCACTCCTTCATTCCTTGAAATAACTTTGTTTGAATTCTTTTATGCTAAATAATTTCTTGTTATTATACTTTGTTATACTAAACAGCAGTGTATATGTCTTGCCCAGAACCAAGATTTATACACCAAAGTATGTCCTCACCCCATATGGAAAGGAAAATAGAGGGGACTGAAACCCAAAGAGAGGTCATCAAGCCAGTTTTTACATAACAGACTCTGGTAAAAGCCTGTAATTGGAAGATGTTTATGCACCACCTCCACCTTCCTCCAGATTTAATTCAAAAATGTAAACAGTTTCATTAATCATCAAAGCAACTTTGTCAAAATGTGTGCTGCAGCAAATTTCAAAGTTAAGGAAACAGTTGATTTTCGATTCAACTTGGCAAACAGTGATTGAGAGTCTGCTCTCTGCCAGGCACTGCACAGGGGTGGATGATGCAAAGATAAGTGAAACTGGTCTCTTCTCTGACAGTGTACTGCCTTTGGGTTAGGGAGAATAACTTTCATATGAGGCAATTCCTGATGAATACCAAAGAAGAATTCTAGACAAAAAGCAACAGGAGCACAGAGGGTTATGAAGGCGATAAAGTCTGCCTGGAATGGGACAGAGAATGAGTTCCAGATGAGATGTCAACTCAGATCTTCAAACATGAGTAGGATTTTTGTCTGGAGGAGCCTCACTGCCCTTCCTTGAAATCCAATAAACCCAATCTTCACTTTTCCCCTGAAAGTATGCAAGAGCCACATCTCCATCTTGGGGCATGCAAAGAGTGGAAACTTCATGGAGCTGAGTTGCACTGTGGAATCTGTGAATCGATGCTGTAAGTCTACCATAGGGAAGGAACTATTACAGCTAAGCACTTGCTGAAATTACTTTCTATCAGCAAGACAAAATGTAATCAAGTTTAAGAATACAGGCCTTGTGCAAAATAACAAAGAAAGAAAGCATGTGTGGAAATTATTTTCTAGGCGCCTCCCAGCAAATCAGAGAAACATCCTAGGAGGAGCAGTGTGGCATAGTTGATGGAGCCTAAAGAACCAATGTTCTAGTCTTCACACAGACATTCCTTAGGGCTGTGATTTCAAACAGTCATTTCTCCTTGCTAACATTTAATGCTGTATTTATTGCCTTTGGATGACAGAATAGAAAGCAAATGAAGCCAGCATTTACGTTCAACTCTAGAAGCCTGAAAATCAACAAACTAAAGAGACCATAAAATGAATTTCAAACAGTTCCAATCATCTCCATTCCTATGTTCTCTAAAGTAAGAGTAATCTAGAAATTTATTTTATAAAAACATTTTCTTATTGAAATGCCAGTCTGGAGAATGCCTTGGGCGGATTAACCCCAATTAGACCCAGTTTCTCTGTATAAGCATGTCACAATCTTTGTAATGTCAGATGTTAAATGGCACCTGAAACATGTTGCATGGGATATGATGTCATAGGTGCAAAAACAGACTTTCAGGGATATCAAATGATTTATTTAAAATCATACAGTTAGTATCAGGGCAGCCCAGAACCTAAGTCTAACTCCATAGCCCAATTTATTTTATTTTCTTCCCCTTTCTTTTCTTCTTCTTCCTTATCCTCTTCCTCTTCCTTTTCTTCTTCCTCCTCCTCTCCTCCCCTCCAGTCTCTCATTTTCCATTGTGTAGTACTGAGAATTGAGCATAGGGCCCTTGCACTGAGCTACATCCCTGGCTCTTTTTAAAAATTTTTAATTTTTGAGACAAGGTCTTGATAAGATGTTAAATTTCCCTGCCTGGGCTTGAACTTATCATCCTCCTGCCTCAGCCTCTCAGTTCTGGGATTACAGGCGTGCACTAACGTGCGTGTCTATAGAACCCAACATTTAACCACTATCCAAATGCTGAAATGGTTAAACTACTGAATCTTTGAAATGTCTTGAGGTGTCACAAGTTAGCACCCCCATTTTTTAGAGGAGAAAAAAGACTTGGTAACTTTATATCTAATTTCTATGGCTGTGTAAAAATTTAATGATTTCAATGATTCAGTGGTTTAAAACAAGAGATGGAGGGAGAAAGAAAGAGAGGAGAGAAAAGGGATGTGAAAAGAACTGAGGTGCATTACATACATGTATGATACAGAGCATATGAAATGTACTGTACATGTAATCAATATGTTCTGCAAACATGTACTAATAAAATTATGAACTGAAAAGAGAAACAGCATATGTTAATTATTTCATAGTTTTCATGGCTCAGAAATCTGGGGACAGCTCTGTTGAGGCTTTCACAAAGGTGCAATGAAGATATTGGCTGGGGTTGGGCCCCAAGTCTAAAAGGCCTTTTCCAAGCCTACAGAGTCGCTGGCTGAATTCATTTCTCTTCAGTAACAGAACTCATCGCAGCTTCTTCTTCAAGGCCAGCAAGAGAGAGAAAGTTCCCCTATCATAAAGTTTAATGAACTTTTCCAGTGGAAGATTTCCCATGTTCCTAACAAAGGCACAAATTATTTAATTACCTTTGGAGTCATAACTGCAATTACTGTTTTCAACAAGAACTAAAGACAGCAGCTGTGCTTTTGTTGCCTTTGAACAATTTAGGACATGAAGTTGCAAAAGCAAGTGTTACAGAAACGCAACTTACCTTTCAGGCTTGTTGAGAGGATTAAATTAAAACACAGTCAGATAGAATGCAGACACTCTAGTGTTCTCCAATGAAGTGAGTTGACTGCTCACAATAACCTATTATAATTTCTATGAAGAATTACCAAAGAAGAGTCAAAAAGGCTCCAAACACAAAGAAGTGACAGAGAGATAGAAATGTGAATTGCTCCCATTTAATCAGTACACATTGTATACATATCATATTGTACCTTATAAACACCTACAATTATTGCATGTTAATTTTAAAAAGTTAAATTAAGCGAGGCATGGTGGCACACGATTGTAATCCCAGCACTCAGAAGGCTGAGGCAGGAGGATTATTAGTTCAAGATCAGCATGGGTTACATACCTAGTTCAAGACCACCCTAGACGATATAGCAAGACCCTGTCTCAAACAAAAACTATTAATTAGTTAATTAAATTTAACAAAACGTGTAAAAAGCCTACTTTGTAGCACACACAAAGTAGGTGCTTAATGGATTGTAGTCCTGACACAGGAAAGAGTAGACAGCCCCATCCTGCTACTGGAGACATCTGAGGCTTCTGGGAAGATGCACCCTGCCGATCTCCACACACTCCATCCTTTGACCTGGAAACCTAGAGTTTGTTTTGTTAAGCTCAGAGTCTCCTTGGGAATGGATAATAAGAAGTGCTCTGAAAGTCATTAGGGAAAATGTACTAAATAGTCAGTATAAAAATAATATATCAACCTTTTGAAAGCAAGTTATGAGATATGTACTAGCTTCTTCTGTCACACAACATAAATGTTTAAAAGCATGTTTGCAACAGGTGTCTAGTTTCACTCTCCTACATATGAATATCCAGTTTTCCCAGCAGTAATTTCTAAAAAGGCTGGATCCTTATCTCTCACCTTGCACAAAAATCAATTCAAAATGTGTCGAAGATCTAAATGTAGGAACTGAAACTTTGAAACTGTTAGAAGAAAACACTTAAAGCCACAGGCACAGGTGGACTTCCTGAATAAGACTCTAATTGCTCAGGAAATAATAGTAAGAATCAACAAATGAAACTATGTCTAATTAAAAAACTCCACCACAGCAAGAAAAGAAATCAACAGAGTGAAGAGGCAACTTATAGGATGTGAGAAAATCTTTGAGAGCTACTCTTAAAACACAGGGTTAATAGGAAGAATACATAGTGAATTCAAAAATTTAACACCAGGAGGACAGAGTATGTGGAGAAACTGAACCTTATACACTGTTGATGGGAATGTAAATTAGTGAAGCTACTGTGGAAATCAGAATGGAAGTTCCTCATAAAACTAAAACTAGAACACCCATATACAATTCTTCAATACCTATTCAAAGGAATTAAAGTCATCATACATAGAGATGCCTGCATATCCATGCTTACTGCAGGGCTATTCACAATAACCACCATATGGAATCATTCTAGATGTCCATCAAATGATGAACAGATAAAGTAAATGTGGTATACATTCAAAATGGAAGATTGCTCAACCATAAAGAAAAACAAAATCATGTCGTTTTCAGGCAAATGGATGGAACTAGAAGAAACCATATTAAGCAAAGTAATCCACACTCAGAAAGACAAGTGTAATGTATTTTGCCTAACATGTGGAATATGAAACAAAAAAGACGACTTGAAAGTACAGGGGAGACTATTAGACGAGGGGAAAGAAATAAGGGGTAAAGGTGAGGGTAAGGTACTATAGATTGTGTCTAGATGTCCCTCCAAAGCCTCATGTGGTCATAAGTGTGGCTTTTTCAGAGATAGTTGGGATCTAGAGTCTGTGATGCTGGAATTAATATAGTGCAATTGCTAGGCTCAAGGACACTAGGATTAAGGGTGTGAGTGCTACTCACCCTAAGTAGCTGGGATAAAATATAAGGGATAGAAAGAACTGTGGTAATCTCTTGCTTGCTTTGCTACCTTCTGCCCACCATGAACTGTTTCTCATATGCAAAGTCACCCTGCCTTGGAGCTAGCTGATCATGGACTGAAACCTCTATAACTGTGAGCTAAATAAACCTTTCCTCCTTTAACTTTGGGTGTTGGTTATTTTGGCTCAGCAAAGAGAAAAGTAAATAAGACAGAAGGTTAGGGAGGGTAAGAGGGGATATGAAAATGTTATATGCATGTGTGAAAATCTCATAATGAAACCCATTATTGTACATAATTTATATGCACTTAGGAAGAAACCACAAATGGATTTTCATGAGAATTGCCAATTATTTTTTGAAAAAGTTACAAAGGCAATTAAGCAGAGTTTATTATACCTTGAGTATTATACATTAAATACATCCTAAATATAAAGTTGTTTTTTAAGAACCAAAAAGCATGTTTTGCTCCTTAGCCTTGAATTTATCACTTTTGTTTGCATAATAAAAATTAACATTTCATCTCCACTGTGTGTGTGTTTTGATAGAGTAATAGAATTACATTCCTTCCTATATATTTTCTCCTTTTCTTCCTCCTATTTTTCTTCTGTTACATGCATGACCCCTTCCCAGTCCTAGATTATACGTCCAGAAGCAAGTGTACACAAAAGGAGCAATGTGCACAAACACCTCAGGTAACAACCAGAGGTCAGAAGATGCACATTATAATCTTCTTTATAGTTTGTGTGCACGCTATGCATTTAGTGACTGTAATTGCTAAGGAGAGAAAGAAAAACTCTAGTACATGTGTTTATGAGCCATGCCCAGTGAGTATATTTCTAGCTACATGAACAAATGCTAATAAAACCAAATCTAGAATGAGAATGTTATTTAGAACAGGGGTTTTAAGTAGTTTACAAAGTTTGTTGGTTTCTTTGTTTGATTTTAGGGCTGAAGTCAAACCCCAAATTAATAATAATTATTATTTCTAAAGCTTTTCTGTATAGTACAATGTGCAGCTAGATTTTTATCATGTTACATAAAAAATGACACTTTGCATTAATTCTGGTTTGTGCCAGTCCTTGTACAATCCTAGCTTGCATCAGTCAGATGTAAGGGCCTGATCCACATGCTCACAATTCTTGTAGCTGGCAAACTCAATTAGGTGGAGTTGCTGCACTCTCTCGTTGTTTAATCTGCTGTGCTCGACAGCTGGCTCAATTTCCACGGACGCTCAAGCAGTCCCTTGGTAGTGAGTTCCATGGTACGAAGTGACCTGCCAGTTGAGTAATTTTATCAATTGTAAGAGGAAGTTTTAATAATTCACACAGTGTATTATTTACTTCAGGGAATCAGTTAGTTATCCAAAAATGTACTTCAAGAGCCAGAACTATTAGTATGTCCACGTTGAAATGAGTTGGTGTAAAACTTGCCCATTTCTTTTCTCCTTTGAATAAAGCAAACAGAACTCTTAGTTTTGTACAGCTTTCAGCATTCTCTTCTAAACCAGAATAGGATGATAGCTAGGAATTTGTTCTGAAAAGGATTTCCCTTAATTCCCAAATGGTCATTTATCAAAGTAGCATTTATTTGACTGTTAAGGATGCCCAAAGGAACAAGTTTATAAAACTAAATATTTCTTCCCTGCTTTTAATTGGAATATTATTTGATCATTGACATCCAACTATGTGCTGGGAGATTCCATCTCATATCTATATCTATCATCTATCTATCTATCTACTTTTTTTTGTCTGTTTGAGACAGGGTCTCCCTGTGCCATTCAGGCTGGCCTTGAGCTCACTTTGTAGCCCAGGCTGGTCTCAAACTCACAATGATCTTCCTGCCTCAGCCTCTTGAGTGTTGGGATTGCAAGCATGTGTCACCACACCCAGCTCCATCATATATTTTAAAAATTCTTTATTATTTAACTACTCCAACCATAAACAAAAGTTGTTTGTTAGCTCAGTATTACATATGAGAAAATTGAAGCCACCAGAGGTTAAATGACTTGCTCTTCCCCCACCTCAAAATACCAGAGCTATGAACTGGTAAAGCTAACAGGTACGCCTTAGGTGTTCTGACCATAGTATTAATACTTTATGACAATACATGCAAAAAATGAAATCATCTGTCACCATTCCCTTTCCATGCATTTTTTTTGTTATTCAGTTTATTTAGCAAGGTGGCATGTGGTGGTGAGAATCAAAAGTATTTGGAAGTAAATGGTGCAGGGAATACTGGCTTTCCATATTTATATTTGTTTATCAGTTATTTATTCAAAATGCATCACTAGAAATTATAACTACCTGAGCAAGTAACTATATTGAATTTTGAGTTAAGTACTTCACTTTGAGTTAAGTATTTCACTTGAGTTAAATATTTTCCAGTGTTTTCTCCTTTAGAATGTCCTGGTTGCTATAGTTGTGTATAGACTGTCTTCACCATAACTCATATTAAGGTTTCCCCTTCAGTGTAACAGTTTGAGAGATGGTAGGACCTTAAAAACATAATTAGATCATGGGGGCATTGCCCTTGTGAATGCATTAATATCTTTCTCACAAGACTAGGTTAGTTCCCTGGAAACTACATTTGTTCTTATAGGAATGTATTAGCTCTCATGACAGTGTTATAAAGCAAGACTAGTTCCTTTTCTCACTCCCTTTTGGACATGTGCTTCTCATTTCCCTTCTACCCTTTTACCACGAGGATTTCACCAGAAGTTAAGCCTATCTGGCATCATGATTTTGGACCACTCACATGTGAACTAAAGAAACCTCTTTTATTTATAAATTATCCAGTCTCAAGTATTTTGTTGCAGCAACAGAAAACACACTAAGACACAGATTGCAGAATTACAACCCCCTGGACCCGTTTTTTTTGTTTGTTTTTTTTGTTTTTTTCTAGTATTGGGGATTAAACCCAGGGTCTCTGCACTGAGTGCCATCCCTAGCCCTTTTTGTATTTTTAACTTTGGGACAGGGTCTCACTAAGTTGCCCAGGCTGGGTTTCAACTTGCAGTAGCCCTGTGTCAGCCTCCCAGAGTGCTGGGATTACAGACATGCACCACCACACAAACCTTGGACAGCTTTTGAAAACTATAGATGCTTGGGTGCTACCTCTAGAGACTTTCATATCTGATGCATTATCTCACTTGTTTTGAGGATAATGAGCTTTTTGGGACAGACAGGGATGTCTTTTTTTGTGAAGGAGGAAACTGATATCAAAGTGAAGTAAATTAAAATCACATCATAAGTAGAAATGTTAGTATTTGAACAGTATCTGTTAAATTAAGAGAGAAACATGGGCTCTCTAACCAGGTACATCTGGAATTAAGACACATTTACCCTAGGACTGAAACACTGTTCCATGAGTGTGGGTATGATCATCACTCTTTTTTGATATTTATTATGCATTTCCAAAATTGGTATGGTAACAGCAACCTAACAAAGTTGTTATAAGAATCACCAGCAGGTTATCAAGCTGGGTGTGGTGGTGCATGCCTATAATCCCAGCACTCAGGAGGCTGAGGAGGAAGGATCATTATGAGTTCAAGTTCAAGGCCAGCCTGAGCTACAAAGTGAGTTTTAAGCCAGCCTGATCAACATAGTGAAACCCTGACTCAAAAAGACAAAAAAAAAAAAAATCACCAGCTGCACAAAAATTGGTGTTTCAATAGTACTAAAATGGTACAGACATAGTCACCAAGCCCCCAGAGGGGGAAAAATCAGAAAAGAAAGTTGTGTTTAGCATAGTTACTTGCCCATATTTCTAACAGCAACATCATTACTGCAGGAAATGCACATTTGCTGGTGGGATGGAGTGGCCCATGTTATCCAAATACCCAGGGATAAATTTGTAGATAACATAATGTTACAATGTACCATACTGGTAATTCCCACTTGAAGAAGAAATGAAATGTCTAAAATGATTATTATTTTTTACATTCAATAATACCTACTTCTAATATTGGTTTTAAAAAACAATGACTAAGAATTGTTTTGGTTTTTTGAGACAGTGTCTTGCTCTGTAACCCAGGCTGGTCTTGAACTCACTGTGTAATCTAGGCTGGCCTCAAACTCATGGTGATCCTCCTGCCTCAGCCTCCCAACTGCTAGGACTACAGGCATGTGCCCCATGCCCAGCAACAATGAATATTGAAGACAAAAGTAATCATTAGAAAAGATTCCCTATATGCAGTATAACAAAGGGGCCTTAATTTTTCTTTTATATTCTATAGGGAGAAAAGAGTATAAGAATTGATATAGAGCAAGGAACTGAAAGAACCCATCTTTCTTCTTTAATTTGGAATCTTGAGAGTATGTAAACAGTGAATATTTTCTGGACCATTTGGGGGCAGCTCTTTCCAGGAAATGACTGCCCTGATATGAGTATGTTGATTTTTCAGCCACCAAACAAATATATATCTCTAGATTGTTTCCAGAGGATGACCTGGTTGCTGGTTTCTTGAAGATGAAGGATGCAGGATGAAAAGAAATGTACATAAGAACAACCAGAGAGTTGAGAAGAAAACGTAGGAGCACACAGGTGTAGAAAGAATTGAGCACAAATATTTTCATAACTCACAGCTGTTGGCCAGGACATGGAGCTTTCAGTGTGTTGTCCTTACTGCTACCAAGTAGTCCAGACATGTTCTGTGATGTAAGGTGAAGAGATAAAGTCTCATGAAATAATTCTCATATAGTTGAAAAGCTAACTGCAAAGAGCCTGAGAAGCCATGCACCCAAAGCCTCCTATTTGACAGATAAGGAAACAGTGGTACAAGCAGATCAAGGGATTTGCTCAGGGTAGTAGAAGAAATTAGGAGAAGACTTGGAGCTTGTACTACATTGAGACAGCATTGGAACAGAGAATGCATCTTCTTCTCTGGAGTCTCTACTGGGTTATGTGTGGTACTTTGCCCATGGAAGGCCAATGAACTATACGGGAGTCGCACTGTCTTCACATGCCTTTACTCTATGACAATCATGATTATACTTTAGGTCTAGAGTGTCCCCCCAAAACTCACATGTGTTCAGAGACTGTTGACAAGTTTTTGGATCATGGAAGTGATATACTCATTAGTGGGTTCATCCACTAATGAGTTCAGAGGTGAACGTAATGGTAGGAGATGGGGTCTGTTTGGAAGAGGCAGGTCAATGGAGGTGTGACCTGGAAGGATATAGCTCCCTTCCCAGCTTCTCCCCTCATTCTTTGCTTTCTGGCCACCGGGATGTGAGCAGCCTTCCTCTGCAGCATCCCCTTATATCATGCCCTTCCTACAGGGGAGCCAGTTGACCATGGAATGAATCCACTGAAATCATAAGCCAAAATAAACTTTTTAATTATTTAAATTGTTGGTGTTAGGTATTATGTCTCAGTGACAGGGAAGGTGACTAAGACACTCATGATTCCCTGTATTACTTTCCTTCCAAGTTGACTGTATGAGTCATGTATATAAAGTGTTAACCAAGATGGAGCATGTGCAAAAACATGTGGGGGTGGTATGAAGGAAACCAATGCTCTAAATGGAAAACTGTCATGCTTCAGGAAAATATTTTAATGAAAAATAGGAGGGAAGTTCATAGGGATAAAGTAGTAATATCCAACTGGAATAGACACTGCTGGAAAGGGGACAATCCCTTTAAGAGAAATGAAACTAAGGCTTGTTATCTTTTCAAATGTTCAGAGGTCATTCTATTTCACCATCCTCTTCACCTCTGTAATTGAAGTCAATGCAATAGAGTGTTAAAAGACAATCTTATTATGATGAGGTACTAGGTCACTTTCAGTAAATACCTATTTCAGTGTCAGTGTTGAGTTTATTTCCTTTGACAAAGAAAGTACTGGCAGTGAAATGTCACAGAGCTAGCCTGACTCAATGAAGGAAAATTGAACAAAGAGGTTGTTGATAAAATTAATTTATCACTACATAGATTCCACTAAAGATTGTGCAAACCTAAGAAAACCAATAATGTTCTCCCCCCAAAAAATTAAATGCAAATTGTGCACAGAATTTAAAGTCTAAGGTGCCCAATAGACACATTTTTACGTAGCAGTTTCATTTATTTATTTATTTATTATTTTCTAGATAAAAGAATGACAACATATTAACAAACAAACAGACATAAACAAAACAGCAGCAAAACAATAGACACAATACAGAATTTCAGACAAGGTGCCAGGAAATTAACAATGATTTTTGTATTACATATTGTTATCTTCAAGTAGTTTTAAAAATAAATTTTAATTTTAAAATGTAAAAGGTTCTACACTGCAGTAGGAAAGTGAAATCCAGCAGCAGGACTGCCAAAGGATCTACACAGTAAGTAGGAAGCTTCAGAAGCTATTAAAGTCACCTCCAAAATCTCGGCCACCTTTCAAGGACACATATTCTTCATCTTTGTCAGAGTAACCTCCCCTGGACTGGCAAGGCCTTGACAGACATGTTTGCTTTATCTTTGCACCCCACAATGACATATAGGAGGAATTCAAGACATGTTCATCAAATAAAGGGTTCGCTGGCTGCCCAAAACTCTAAATTAACTTCTGCTTCTGTAATTTTTAAAAACTCTCTGCTAGTGGAAGATGGATTGCTCTAGGAAAATAGAAGGGCAGTTAGGGATCAAGATGCAAAGGGCCCTGCATACCAAACAGTCTGAATTCCATTCTAGTCATAAAGGGAAGCTATTAGAGGGTTTAAAGTTTAAATGATCTGATTTATGTTTTCCAAAGCTCATTCTGGCTGTAAACTTGAGAATGGACTTCAGGGAACAAAGGTGGAAACCAGAACAGTGAGGAGGCTGCTGCAGCCAGGCAGGAGGAAGAGGTGGTGACCTGGAGGAGGGTGGACCACACTGAAAGAACAGGAGAAAGAAAAGGGGAAGATGCAGTGGAGTCGGACAGAGATCAGGTCTTTTAGGACCCTCTAACCCATAGGAAAGCCTTGGAATTTTACAGGAAGTGTAGTGAGAAGCCCCTGAAAGATTAAGAACAAGGGGCCCTGATCTTTTTCTGTGTGTGGTGCTGGGGATCAAACCTAGATTCTCATGCACTATAGGTAAACCCTCTACCATTAAGCCCTACCTTCAATCCTACCTTTCATTCTTGGAAGATTCTCCTGGCTGCTGTGTGGAAGATGGACTATGGAGACAAAAGTAGATACAGGGAGAAAAGTAAAAAGAAATCATAAAGTAGAAGGGAGTTGCTCATTGATTTATGAAAAGGGGCCAAAAATGCAACTGATTTCATAATATATGGCTATATTTCAAGGTGTATTTTTCTCCATTGATTTAGCATTTCAATAGGTGTGTCTAGTTTTACTAAAAATCGATGGACCTTGAAAAATTACTTGGTGATATCACTACCGACTTGCATCACTCTAAGACAGAAATTCCAGAAAGCCATTGTAGACTATTTTCTTCTGGAAATCTCCGTCTAGAAAAACATCCTTGCACAGTTTCTGTTCTTATCCTCATTCCCTCCAAAACATCGAAATATAGTTCATCCTGAGAGAGCACCTTGTCTGTATTTATTGAGAAAACAGCGAGTTGTGACTGAGATCAGCTGACACTTCCTTCCCCTGTGACTTGCCAGAGCCCGCGTCTTTCTGTGTGTTTTAAGCATGTGCTTTCTGTTTACCTACTGTTTTCCAGTGCAGTGATTGCAAATGGAAGAGAGCAGAAGTGTAGAAAAGGACTGCACGGTCCACAGCCAGGGAAAAAGGATGGTCATGCAAGGAGCAGAGCTGTAGCCGGGCAGCCGGGCAGCCAGTGTGCCAAGTGATCTCTCCCCTTCCACACCCAGCTTAGTACATCAAGACTTTCACTGATGACACTCTGCAGCCAGCAAATATCATCAGGAGCGTGGACGTTAGGTGCTGGCTTTTGGGTGCAGTGTAGATAAACAGAGCTGTCCTAGGAGGGGTTCAGAGAGAGGGTTTCTAAGATCCCAGCCAGTAGAGTGGAAGTGGCTGTGCACAGGAGAACTTGGATCCTTGCCTAGAAGAAGCAAATGGCTCACGGGGAACTGGGGGACATGGGGGGCGGCGGTAGTCAAGTGGAAAGTATGTGAACCAGGGGCAGCTTTGGGGATGATGTGGGTGAATGGGAGGAGATCATGAATGACCAGGGAGGAATTTCAGAGTTTGAGATCATGGGGGTATTGGGAGCAGTACTGAGCAGGCTTTAATGTGGCACATGTTTGAAATGAAGGGAAAGTGGTCAATGAAAGTGACAAGAGGATCATGGAACTCAGAGCCCCGGCTGTTTGCACGGTCATCACAAGGGCACACAGAAGACCCCAAAGATTCTGTCAAAGGACAAGCGCTGAGAGTCTATGAGCCAGAAGCAGAGGCCGGGGAGGCAGCGGACAGTGTGAGTGCTCACAAGCCTTTGGAAGGCGGCCAGAGCGGCTGGTGTCAGGGAACTGCCTTAAGCAGATCTCAGGTTCAAGGGAGCACTAGTACTTCAATGAGAGTGAGAGACAAAGGAAGTCAGATGCAAGTCTATGCCTTCTTTTTGTCTCGGGGAGATGTCTGGGGGTTTGTGGGGCACAGGAGGGGAAGAGCTGGAGTCACCCACCTAAATTTCCTCAGCTCAGAGGCTGAACCAGTGTGCACCCTGAGTGAGGAACTTGGCCCTGCCTGTGACTCCCCCTTTGCTTCTTTAGAGTTGGAGGAGGGGTCTATGAATGAGCAAGAAGGGTCCAGTTTCACAAGCAGGTCCAGTTTAAATACTTACTTTTGCCTTTGCCAAGAAGCCTTCTGCCTCCAATGGAAGTGCAGTGCAGTGGTTTTGCTTTAGAGCTTTAAAAGGAGACTGCTTTGTGTTTGGATCCCCACCATGTGGCTTATGACAAGTTAATTTTAGTTGTGTGTGCCTCTATCGTTAAGTGGTAATCATACACTGCAGCTACCTCACAGGCCCCTTCATTGAATTGACAAATATTTATTGTCTACTACATACCACAAAGGATGCAAGGTTCTGAAGATACAGCAGAGAACAAAGCATTTGAAAGGCTTGGCCCTTGTGGACACAGATAAATACATAACAGGATAAATAAGTAAAATATACAGCATGTTACATAGTGATGAATGCTGTTGGTCGATGAGAGTGGGTTAGAATGTTGCAGTGGTAGTGGGCAGTAGGGTAGTCGGGAGAGCCCCTGTTGAGAAGGTGATCAGAAGCACAGAAGGGGGAAGCCATGTGACTATCTTGGGAAAGAAACCTTCCTGGCAGAGGGAACCACAGTGCAAAGGGCCTGGGGTGGGAACATGCTGGCAGGTATGGGAACAGCAAGGAGGTCAGTGCTTCATGCTGTACGTAGAGCCTGGCACTGGTGCTTCCCCCAGTAAGATAGGACTGTGGGAAGGAATAGAAACAGTAGCAGGACTGCTCCCCACTGCCTAAGCTGGTAGCACTGACTAGATTTAGCTCCATGGTGGAAATGTGCATGTGCTGTGGGTGGGGATTGTTGCATCTTTGAGATGGACGTGGTCTGACTTGGGCACAGTGAGGACAAAAAGGGCACCAGTGTCACTTTTACCAGCGAGCTACCCCCGGGACAGCAGCCCTCTCACATGAAGCTCACTGAGAAGGTGTTGGGAGCTGCTGGACCTGGAAATTAGTCATATGTATGAGGGCAGGACAGAGCCACAGTCAAGCTACTTAAGTCTTGAGAAAAGCATCCTGCTTGGACATTTATAGTCATTAGTTGCTAGGAAACATTACCTCTCAGTAATACTAACTTTGCAAGGTATAAATAAATGCCCCTACTATTGTACTTGAGTTCTCTTGTCTATCAAGTAAGAGGTCATGCCACCTGACCCCAGCTATTGTCTCTTGTCTTCATTTTCTAAACCCTTTCCCCGTTTTTTTCCCGGGGACCATTGAGAGACCACTGAGTCCTACAAGGAGGCTAATGGGGAGGAAGATGAATGGCTTTGGTGGGACCCTCCAGAGCAGCTATGGCAGGGTGAGGTAGGGGTTTGGGGCCTAGAGTCACCTGAGTGAGGGTAGGGGAGCTAGGAAATGTGACTCTGCAGGCTTATTTTACTTGTATAGTAGGAGGACTCAAGACCCTTCAGATTACACATTTAAGTACAACTGACTATGCCCAATGCCCAGGCTGATTGGAAGCCTTCCAACCCTGTGAATCAGAAAGCATCACTCTTTACTTTTGACACAATAGAAGTCCAACCCCATGAGGTCCCATCGCTGCCTGAGGTGAACTGAGTGATGAGCGGCAGTGCCCCATTCTTAACTACTTTGCACTATTCCATGGTAGAAATAACTTCTACAGTGAGAAGCATCTGAGGGTGTGGGCAAGGAGTGGCTGAGTGACCTTTGGCCATCACTTCTCCTCTGCTCTCAGGGATCCTCTCAGTCTGCTTGATGCAGGAAACTGGGGCTACTGCAGGGAACTTCTAAGGGTTGAATGGAGACAGATGCAGCATGCGGATGGTGTCTGCGTAGGTCAGGGACGAGTGGTATGGAAACGTCAGGGCAGTCTCACTACTCTGGACACTCGTTTGCCTACTGCTAGGCTGCCACGGTGGCCAATCAGAGTACCCACAAATGTGTTCAGTGGTGCCCCTATCTACAATGGGCCTACCCAGATAAGCATGAGGAAAATGAACAGGAAAAGAAATGAGTAAAGATTAAACCAAATGTTTGATCAAATGCCAGCAACTGAAGTTTGCAGCTCCTGGGACCTGTTCTCTTCACAGCAGGTGGCAATAGAGTGAGTGTAGATTTATATATAAACAGAGTAAGATATTAGCTCATGGGATTACAAAGACTAAGAGGTCCCATGATATTGTCTGTAAGCTGGGATCAAAAGAATGCCAGCCGTATAGTGTGAAGGTCTAAGAGCCAGAGAGCCAACAGGGTAGGTTTTGGTCCAAGTCTGAAGGTTTGAGAACCATTAGTACTGAGAGAGCAGAGATCATTGGCCCAGCTCAAGCAGTCTGGCAGACAAGAGTCTTCCAGTGCAATACTGAATTAAAGGCAAGCCTCTTCCAGAAGCACTCTTGTAGGCACACTCGGAAAAAAGTTCACCAAAATAGCTTAGCATCCTCTGCTCCAGTCAAGTTGACACAAAAAGTTACCTATCATAGGGGGCTTTGCAGCAAATATCTGGCCCTGGTGCCTTTTTGCCTCACTGTTGAGTGGAGTCAGAGGTGGGACATGCACAATCAAACCTGGCTGTAAGTGTTCTCCAAAGAGCTCCTTATTGGCCCCTCGCAACAAACCCTTGATGGAGATGCTATTATTAGTCCATTTTACAGATGAGGCAACAAAGGCAAAAAGATGTTAAACAATTTGTATGAGGTTCTACAGGTGACAGAACTGGGACTTAAACCTGGATCTGACTGATGTCAGTATCTAGGCTTTTCACTAATGCCACATGTCTGCAAGGGTCTAGGTTGGATTATATGACTGCTGTCTCAACCCCGCCACCCATTCCTCATAGTTTCTAGAGACACAGATGATGCTTGGCTGGAAGCTGGGACTCTGTGGTAAGGGTCAAGGAAGCTGCAATGAGTCCTGACATGAAACAATGAGAGAAGGGGTGCTTCTATGATCTGAACATCTCTCCCCAGCTTCATATGTTGAAACCTGATTCTCAAAGTAGTGGTATTAAGAGCTGGGGTCTTTGGGAGGTGATTGGGTCATAGTTGGGATTACTGCCTTTGTAAGAGAGGCCTGAGGGAGCACTTCTGCTCCTTCTGCCATGTGAAGACACAGTGAGAAACCTCTATGAAGCAGACAGTGAGTCCTCAGGAGACACCGAGTCGGCCAGGGACATGATCTTGAACTAGTTGGCCTCCAGAACTATAAAAAGCAAAATTTTGTTGTTTACACATCCAACACCCAGTTGTTATTGTTTACATCTAGAATGTCCCCCAAAAGCCTTATGTGTTCAGAGATGGGCCTGTCGAAGGGGATTGGATCATGGGGCACTATGGCTGGCTTACTATGAGCCGGTGGGGCCTGGTTGGAGGTGGGTCACTGGAGCCTGGCCTGGAATGGTGTGTCTCCCTCTGTGGTCCCTCCCTTCTCTGCTTCTTGGCTACTGAGTTGCGAGTTGCTTTTGTCAGCCATACCCTCCCACTGTGCTCTTTCTGTCTTAGAACTGACCAACATGGATTGAACCCACGGAATCTGTGAACCAAAATAAACTCCTCTTCTTTTAAATTGAATGTGTCAGGTATTGTGTATCAGTGATGGGAAAGTAACTGAGAAATCAGTCGATGGTGTTTTGCTAAAGCAGCAGAAACAGATGATGACAGGCAAAAGCATGGGAAAATCTGAAAAACATCAAGATTTCAAAGAACCTAAATGCTAGAAATGTGTTCGGAGAGCTGTCGTGTGTGAGAGAGGCAGCAGTGGACATGGAATGCAACACGTGATTATTAGGAGCCTATAGAAGTAGGATAAGATAAAGAGGTACTAGAGGTCTGAACCCCATGAGTGAACCCTACTAGTGATTGTGTCATTTATAAAATGCCAAACATTATCAAGCAGCACATAGTCATTTCACCCTTACAGCAGTTCTGAAGGAGAATTACCCCATTATCTCACTTTTTAAAAGGGGAAACTGAGGCTACGAGTGGTTAAATGATTCTGCCAAGGCCACACAGCAAAGGAATTCTAGAGATGGGAACCAACACAGATCTGGCTGACCTCAGGACAGGCCTCCACTGGCCAAGCCTCTCTATCTGTATGTGGCAAGTATACACTGGTAAGTGGTCACCTGAGGTTCCAGAGGCCAAATGGCCAGAACTATCTAGGCTTTCAAGCAAGGATGAGCTGCCTGTAATATTTATAGCAGACATGTCAGGCTTCTTCTGTTCTTCGCCAACATCTCCAGGCAATTAAACTGTACCTCCCTGGGAAATGATTTCTAATTTCTAATTCTAATGTTAATCAACCAAAACTTTCAGAAGAATCTATAGAGTTTAGTTCTAATTTTGCATAAGTATATAAGTATGGCCTGCAGGAATACTACAGAGATTTTATTCATTTATCTTTTGTATTAATGCATTTATGGCCTGTGGGAAGTATAATTAAAAGTGAAGTGTCACAAAAAATTAATTTAAAAAATTGAGCAATATTAGAGAGATTTTACTTTTCAAACCTACTGACAATGGAAGAAGAAGCATGGTGTCAGAAATTCTTAGAACAAATGAGGATAACAAGTACTTGGCCTAATGCTAAATGCATCTCCAGTCTCAGTGGAGTGGAAGCACGAGCTCTAGGAGAATTAGCACAGACTCAGTCAAACTCCTATTTCCAATTTAACACCAGTCTTGCTGGGTGAACTCAGGGCCATCGGCAGGCTGAATGTTCCCCATTTCCCCTCTGGATCCACTTTCTCCCTCACCCCAACCCTACTGTATGCCCAAGCTGACTCCCATGGACCCTGTCACCTGAGCTCCTAATCCTCTAATTGCCAAATTGGTTGAGTCAATGAGAAGCATCTGCAGCAGACTGAAGGGTAACAGGACAGAAAAATTGTTGTCTGGGTTCCCTGGCTCCCTTACTGCCTGGACCACAGACTGACAGTGCCCACATTCCTTTACCAACAGCCATACCACCCGCTGGAGTCCATCTCCCATAACTACTTCTTTCAGTAGATTTCGTATCTACCCCTTCCCTTGCTTCTTTAGCGTAGCAAAGGCATAACAGCTTCCTAGAGTGACTAGTCCCAGGATCTTTCACAATCCCTTATCAGTTCCTATTACTCAACCAAGGAATGCCTTTATTCCTTCCTTAAACTCTCCTTGACTTATGCCTTTGTGTGTGTCATCTCTTTCCTGCCAATGGCATGGCAGATATACTCACTTAACCTCTGTGGTGCTCAACATCTCTGCTTGGGTAATAGTATGTTGCCTTCCACCCTTCCCAGGGAGATTCAATTACTTGCCAAGTATTTAAGAACTGGATATATATGTATCAGATGCCCAGAGATGAACTAGAAAGGCAATGATGCCCTTTGTCCTACTAATAGCAATAAGTGGTATTTCCATCCCAGAAGGATAATAAGGCTTCATTCCATCCCAACCCTCTCCAGCATGTCCAGTCAAGAGCTCAGAAGCAAGGGTGGCCAGGGCTGGCTTACTAAGGAGTACTTGTTCTTCCAGTGTAGGCTTCCTTCCCAAGAAGCCTAGGTCCTGAACAGGCAGGTTCAGGGCAAAGTACAGAATAGAAGCGTTGTAAAGGTTAAAGACAAAATTCTTTTTTGGGATCTCTATGTGATAGTTATAATTACAGTTAAATGTAAGAACATCCAGGAAACTTGAGCTGCAGGACCAGCACTTTCATTGACATTAAGAAACCTATCCAAGGAAATAGTTGGGTCAAATAGAATCTCCACTTTTAGTTTTGTGAGTTAAAGATGTGATATCACAGTGATGTATGCCTTCCCATATTTATAGCAGCACAATTTCTAATAGCTAAATCTTGGAAACAGCCTATATGCCCATCAACAAAAGAATGGATAGAAAAATGTATTTTTACACAGTGGAGTACTACTCTGCCATAAAGGATAAGTTTGAGTCTTTTGAAGGATAATGGATGCACCTTGAGAGCATAGTGTTAAGTGAAGTGATGCAGACACATAAGTTTCAAGACATATGATTTCTCTTATATGAAGTATGTATAGATAACAAAGTAAAAGATCGCTAGAAAAGGTATTGGAAGCCAGTGTGGGCAATGTATCTAAAACTGTACCAGGACATAGTACAATTGTCTTACATGCTTTATATATTCTGTGGCCTATTAATCTGTTTTTCAATCTGTATATATGATAATTAACTTTATATGGTCTTATAAGATAAATAAATGGGGGCTGGGGATTTAGCTCAGCAGTAAAAGCGCCTGCCTGGCAAGCGCAAGGTCGTGAGTTCGGTTCCCGGTACCAGAGAAAAACCAAAAAAAAAAAAAAAAAGATAAATAAATCAATCTGATGCTGGAAAAATCAAAGGAGAATGGAGGGAGGGAGAATAAGAATGGAATTGAAATGTGTTATGTACATGTACCAAATGCCCACAGCAAGTGTAATCATTATGTACTACAAACATGTACTCATAAAAGCTAAAAGGAAAGAAAAAGAAAATGAGGTGTGCATATACAGTAGGGTACTGCTTCACCATAAAGAAGGATAAATTTGAGCAATTTGTAGGAAAATGGATGCATTTTGTGCTCATAACACTATGTAAAATAAATCAGACACACAAGATTAAATCTTGTGTGGTTTCACTTATATGAGAAATCTAAAATATAAATAATTTAAGATCAAAATAAAGGAGAAATGATAGAAAACAGAGCAGTGGGGAGAGAGAAAGGTGGGAGGATAGGGAACAAAAATGATCAAGATGGGATATGTGTATGTATCAACTCCTACAAACAAATATATGTATTATGTGTCACAAACACATGCTAATAAAAATAAATTTTAAATTAATTTAACAAAACAAGAAAAATGTGATGGCAATATGGAGACCTTTGTGTGCCTAACCTAACAAATCCTCATGACTACCTTATGAAGTGGGTTTTGTTATCAGCCCTGCTTTACAAGTGAGGAAACCAAGACACACAGAGAGTATTCACTTCCTTTAGCTGATGTAATCAAGTATCCCTAAACTTGTTGGTTTAAAACAGACAAAATTATTTGTTCACAGTTGTAGAGTCCAGAATTTCTAAATCAGGATCACTAGAAGGAAATCAAGGTGTCAGCAGAGCCACATCCCCTTGGAAGGTTCTAGAAGAGAATCCATTTCTTCCTGTTTGCATCCAGCTTTGGTTGTTGCTGAAATTCCTTGGCTTGTGGCTACAGCATTCCAATTGATGATCACTTCACAACCACGCTGTGTTCTTCTTCTTTGTCTAATCTTCCTTTACATTTGTCTTACATGGAGGCATGTGATTACATTTAGAGTCCGCCTGCAGGATAATCTCCCAATTTAAAACCTTTAATTTAAGGGCCAGTGTGGTGGCACACACTTGTAATCTCAGCACTAGGAGAATATGAGTTCAAAGCCAGCCTGTGCTACATAGTAAGACGTTGTCAAGGAAAATGTGAAGTTACGAAGGCAGGGCCTCTGTCTTCTCAGTTTCTGTCTATTCTGTCTATTCCAGCTTAGAATGTGCATTCTGGACAAATGCTTAGAACAATATGTACATGCATTAATGATAGCCTAGTAGGCTCATGCAGATCTCAGTCTGCGAAGTCCTTCCTGTTCATCATCTCACTGGATCTCACAGTAGGCTACAAGGTAGGTAGTGTAGCTTTGTTAACCCGATTTTATCCAAGTGAAACTCACTCAGGAAGGTTAATGGCAATAATAATATCAGCTGGCATTGTGGCACGCTGGACACTGTTTTAAGCCCTTGCGCAAGGTTGCACAGTAAGTTATATGAGAAAAAATATAGAGCTGAACAGAATGAAAGCAAAACCTAGGCTTCTCAATGCTCAGAGCCCAGGCTTCACAGGGGGTGATCAGAAGCTCTAGCTGTTGCTCCTGGAGATGTCTGGTGAACCTCACCTTTGTGTTATGTCAGGCTATATGTTATGCTCTGAGGTTAGAAAAGGCTGTGTCAAAGAGGTCTCTGCTCAAATACAGGTTCTATTGCTTGGGATAGGCTATGTCACCTCTCTGAACTCCAGTTTCTTCCCCTGGAAAACAAAGATGACTGGGAGGATAGCAGAGGAGCCTGTGTAGACATTTAGGGTAGTGCCAGGTCAGGATGCAGAACTGAGCAGTTACTATTGCTGGTTTCACCATTGTTAGTGTGGTCATTGTCCACTGTGCTACACACTTGTGTCTGCAGATGATTGAGCTGGTTGCTTTTTATTCCTTTTGCTCAAACAGTTTTTAAAATCACTTCCAAAAGAACCCCAGGTTTCCCCAGAGGCAGGTGATGCAGCACCTGGGTCTCATTTGCTTTTTTGCATCCCTCTTTCTCTGACCTTGTTTACAGGTTTCTCCTCCAAGACAGGACCATGTCTGGACCTTGGGTGAAGGATTCACTTCCCAGTCAAAACCCAAAAGACCTGCTTCTGGGTACCCCAAGCTGTCCTTCATTTCCTTCCCTTTCAAGTTTGCCTGGCTTGCTGCTTAAGCCTTTTTCTTAGGTGCAGATGTCAGCAAGACTAAGACACAAAGTGGTACCACAAAGAGCTGCAATTCTGGGCTACCTCTCTCCTCCCTCTCCTTGATCTTCTCAGGACCCAAAGCACTCCTGCTGCCTACATGTCCCACACCTAGACACCATCCAGGCACTGCAGTGCCTTGGGCTATGTCACCCTCTGGCAAGGAGCTGCCTTGGATGCCTGGACCCCCCAGAGAGAGTTCAACCATCCTGATAGAGTACCTTTGGCTGAAGGACAGACATACAGCCAGCAGCTTCCACAGTACTTGGATGTTTGGTGTGGCCTAGCGTGGCTCTTAGGGCTTTGTTTATACCTTGTTCATCAGCCAGCACCCCCCCACACACACACACACTCTTCCTGCTCCACAGGAGATGAGGGAGTCAGGTCTTTACTGGGACAAGTGTATCACCTTGTTCGTTGTCACCCTGTACTGTCACCAGGCTAGCGAGAGATGTGGCTGCTGTACAATCTGGGAAATTTTCCAGTTCCATTTTTTGATGAAAATCCATGCTGTAAACTCAAAGCTGGATGCCAAGGGAAGGGGCTGCCTGGTCAAAGCTGGCTGTGAAACCCATTCTGATTTCTTCTTACAAATCAAGCACTTCACATTGCATATAATATAAATAATATAATGAACCAATGCTAGCAATGACTATTTAGACTTGTTTGAGAACAAGCACTTGCTACACGGATCTTATAATATTAATGTTCACATTGACCTTGTTATCCTTGTACAGAAGGGGACTTGGTGGCAACATGTCTACGGTTACAGAACCAGGGAAGGCAGGGACAGCATGCAGGCCCAGGACTGTGCAATTCTGGAGAGGGTTCTGTCAATGCTCAACTGCTGACATGAGTTCACATGATTGGGCTGGTTGCTTTTTATTCCTTTTGCACAAATAGTTTTTTTAAAAAAAAAACCACTTGCAAAAGAAGCCCAGGTTTCCCCAGAGGCGGGTGGTGCAGCACCCGGGTCTCACTTGCTCCTTTGCAACCCTCTTCCTCTGACCTTGTTTACAGGTCCCTCCTACAGAACAGGACCATGGTTTCGAGTTATGCATCTGGAGCCTGCACAAGGCCGTGAGGCTGAAGAGTTAGACAAAGGGGACCAGAATCTTTTATTTTGCTCTTTATTTGCACTTTGGGTAACTCAAATGAGAGAAATTGTATGGTATTTAAACTTTTGTATCTGGTTTATTTCACTTAATATTATGTTTTCAAGGTGTATCTATTTTCCTGAAAACGTCTTGATTTTTATCTTTCTTTAAAGCTAAATCGTACTCCATTATGTTTAAATACCACATTTCCTTTATTCGTTCATCTGCTGATACTCATCTAGGCTGCTTTCAAGATTTAGCTATTAAGAATTGAGCTTCTATAAACATTGGTACACATGTAGCACTGTAATATGTCTTCAGCTCTTTCCAGATGGTATCTAGAAGGGGAATAGCTGGGTCAAATAGAATTTCCATTTTTAGTTTTTTGAGAAATTTCCATATTGATTTCCATAATGGTTGTACTAGTTTACAAATCCCACCAATACCGAATGGTTCCTTTCTCATTGCAGCCATACCAGCATTTGTTAGTATTTGATTTCTTTTTTTTTTTGGTTTTGGTTTTTCTCCGGTACCGGGAATTGAACTCACGACCTTGCACTTGCCAGGCAGGCACTTTTGCCACTGAGCTAAATCCCCAGCCCCTAGTATTTGATTTCTTGATGGCTGCCATTCTTTCTGTTGTAAGATGAAATCTTAGCGTTACTTTAATTTGTATTTCTCTAACAGCTAGGCATATTGAACCTTTTTCATATGTTTATTGGCCATTTATACTTCTTCTGAGAAGTGTGTATTCATCTCACTTTCCCATAAAGAGGAAAATAAAGATGGTTAGAAAAAAATGGGGAGATAGATCTGTTGCAAATGGGAAGGGAACCAAGAAAGCAAGTGCACAGTGTGTGAAAAGATTTAAGATGCAGCATGTACATGTACCAACTGCCCACAATGAATGTAATCATTATATGCTGCAAACATGAGCAAAAAAAAACAAAAATAACTATGAAAATGGGGAAAGGGTACCAAGAGACAGAGGTGGGAAGTGGTCAAGGAGGGGAAGAGTAATAAAAGGAATCAAGATGTGTTAAGTGCAAACACCTACTCCCTAAGATGAATGTAAACATCATGTACTGCAAACACATACTAATAAAATAAAAGAAAAAATTTAAAAGGGACCTGGCCTGCTCACCAATGAAGCAGGGCAACCTCCAGAGAGACTTAGCAGAGAACCAGACAAAGATGTGCCCAAAATGAAATACATCTTTCTCTAATTCTCTCAAAGGCACTGGATGGGCAAGCAGGCCCTTCCTACTTGATTGTGAAGTGAGCAGTTTGTTACTGGATTTGCAGGTTGGGCACATGGCAGCTCAAACCATGGTGGTATAGTAATTGCTCATTCATTCATTCATTCATTCATTCATTCAAGTATTTCCTGAGTTTCTACTATGCTCCAATTATTGTATGGATGCAGGAAATATATGAGTATGTAAAACAGTTATGGAGTACACAGACAGTGGAGAAGATGTGCAATGAAAAAAATCCAACTAAACAAATAAATAAAAACAAAATTAGACATTAGAAGAAGCTGTACACAAAGGAATAGTAGAGAACAATGGAACAGTAAAAGAGAAAGTCCCTACTGCCAATTGTGTGGTCAGGAAGGCCCCTGTAAGAGACTAAAGGATAAGTAGCCTATATCTAGGTGAAGAATGGGGAGAACAGTATTCTAAGTAAAGCTGACAATGGAGATCATTGGAGATATTGATAAGAGCAGTTGCAGTTAGACAGTGGGATTTAAAGCCTAATTAGTGTGGATCAGAGGAGTTAAAGAGAGATAGCTACAAATTCCTGATATAACTTGTCCAGGTGGCTCTTCAACAAAGGCCATCAACTCTGTCATCTAAACAGATGCATAGTGTGAAAAGACTGGTGGATGGCCTTGGACCTTCTCTCACACATTCTCAGTTTCCATTCCACATGCTGCCTCTATCTCAGCCGCTGCTAGCTAGCTGGATGCCTTTGGTCCAAGTCCTTTCTCCCTGGCATCTTATTTGATCATTTGTAAAACTATGTCTTGGAGTCATGCTAAGATATCTCAAAGTACATTTTGTAACATTAATTGCAGTACTTGCCTGATGAACTTGGTGTGTTGTGGTCAAATCTGATTGGAAAGCAGGTTTCAAAAAGCTAAATAGATTATCTTTTTCATACGACTTCTCAAATAATTTAAAATATAATATGTAGTACAGGAAAATATAATTAAGCAAAGATCTTTTATTTATTAGATAATCTATGAAGTGCTCACGAAAAGAGTATTCTAGGAAACACGAGAAATACTAGCTCTTTATCAGATAATTTGCTGTTGGGCTTCTATTAACATAGGTATAATACATTCATTAGTTTATGCTCAAGTTAGTCCAAAGTATGGAGTAATATGGCAGCCGTGGCTGCTGTTTTACCATGTGTTTAGTGTGGCTGAGGTTTTGTGTGAAGTGTTTTACCCCTATAAAGCAAGGAGGTGGGTGGCAGTTTCTCTAAAACTTAAGATCTTCTAGGTAGTCCGCTCCAAGCCTCAGCCACCCCTTGGTAATCCCCATGACAAAGGCCTAGGCCAAGCTTGAGGAGTAAGGGCTGGATACAGCTGAACTGCTATGCACCAGCAGTGCATAAAGCGGGGAAGTGGGAAACACCTGCTTCCTTGTTTTCCAAGACTGCTGGAGCAGATATCACTGAGAAAGATGAGGCGAGCAGCCCCGAGGAGCTGCCAAAGGACTTGGAAGTACAGTTTCAGTGTTCAGCTCTTCGGTCTTCTGCAACAGCTTCTTTTCCATCCCCAAACCTCCAATAAAGAATGCTGCATACAGAAAGGCATTGGGGATCGTTGCTGTTGTTAATATTTGGAAGTAGTGGTGGTGATGTTGTTGTAGAAGTTAAGTATTTGAATTCTAACACCAAAGTTTAAAACCCCCGTCATAATATGAAGAACGGAAACTCACAGGTGGGAGACAGAGATGACCACACAATTTTACACCCCACAGAAATTTGATGCAGTCTTGGGGGTAAGGAAAGTGCTAAAGTTAAGAAGACTTTAGCCTCTGGCATCTGTATTCCACTTAGGATCTCCCTGAACCCTCACAGTAGCCCTATGAAGTAGGTACAATTATTTGTCCTTATTTGTCACCTGAAGAAACTGAGGCTCAGAGAGGATAAGTGACTTGTCCAAAGTCACACAGCCTGCCAATGCCAAAGTCATAATTTTAGACTAGAACAGTTTAACTCAGAAACTCATGTACTTAACCACTTTCCAATGTGCCCCTTAAAACGGACCACCAGTAGAGTGCAAGTGTGCACTGTTTCTGTGTTGAGACTTTGCTCACTGACTTAGCCATAAATAACCACACTGCTAATGAATCAGTCCTTAGCAGACAGCACAGGAGTGCTCAGGATTCTTACGGGTGTCACAGTGCCCACGTACACTGGAGCCACTATTTCTTGCTCTTATAGAATGTGTACCACACAATGGCTGGCCAGTCCTTATTCATTCTTTTAAACTGATCCATATGACAACTCCTGATGTCCCCAGGTGAAAGTATACATGAACCATGTGTCCTCTCCCCTACTATGCTACGTACTCCCTAAGAAAAAAGAGGAAGAATTAACTTTCTCTGCATCTGCAATGCCAGGCCAATGTGGGGTTTGATGTAGGTTGGTCGGACGCAATTACATTTTGAGTCCTGTCAGATGTAACTCTCCTGGCAGTGACGGCACCCTTCCCACCCCAGCCTGGCCTCATGCCTTGCCTCCTCTGGGCTCACAAGGTTGTGCATTCTGGTCTGCTTTCTGCCCGCTGTCATTTTTCTTGCTGGGGCCACAAGCAGGGTGGATATGGAGGACAGACTAATTTTATTTTGTTTTGAGTCTGCAGGGGCCTAATTCTCTGAAATCAGCTCCTCAGCCTGAAAGGACAAAGCTACCTTAAATAGAAAGTCAGGCTGGTATAGCCAAGTGCCATTATATTAATATGCAAAGCTACCAGTCAGCTAATCTCCACAAACCATTTGTTTCCTTAATTGCCCTCTTAGGGCAAAAGTGAAAAAAATCAGGAAGATGAATAACAATTTTATTTAATTCATCCTTCCCGTTCCACCCAACTGCACTTAGTGATGCAGTTATGAAGCCGGCAATTTTCAGCTTAAACTCTCTAACGACCCCTTACCCTGACTCCCCACGCCTTCCTCCCTCCCTCACATTAGCATCTGTCCCTCCAGACCTCTCAGTTCTGTCCACTGACCCCACTCAGAGCAATCTCTCAGGGCTTTGCGCCTTAAGAACACCACTGGGGGGGCAGTGACAAAATGGAAGCAAGCAATCCCGTCTGAGCCCTGCCTTTCCCATGGAATGGGAGAGTCAGATTCTGAGCACCAGGTCTGAAGCAATTGGTGGCCTGGGAACCCTGCCTCTCCCACTTTCTATCGCTGGGGCCTTGGGCAGGTTGTCATCAGGGCAGGTAACATCTTCCCTGAGCCTCAGGTGCCTCATTTTAAAAATGGATCAGGAAATGTCCAGAGGTCTAATAGTACCTCTGGCTACATGGGGCTATTGTGAGGATTGAACCAGGTCCTGCCCAAACCTGTCAGGACAGGAAGCAGACAGTTACTCAGTGACTCCACTGCAGCAGCAGCAGGTGTCTTATCCCCTCAGTTATATCAGATAACTGCTACCAGCTTTCTCCTTCCCATTTTCTGCACAGCCTGACCCAAGGAAGCAGGCACCTGGAGGGGTTTCAGATGGCAATCTGGGTGCCTAAAAGGAAGAAGGCATTAATATGGAGATTTCCACGAACTGATCACCTAAGTCTTTACTGTTTCTCATGTCCTGCTTCCAGAACTTCCACTCTCGGATCCCAGCCATGACCACTCCACAGCCAGGACTTTTCCAGCAGGCTGTGTAGATCTTATGATCTTATGGTATTAAAGCTGAGCCCAACAAAATGGCAAATTCAATAGAAACTCCCCAAGAAATGGCTGCTCATTTGAGCACGATTTATCCTTCCCTACACATTTGTGGGGTAGCTGAGCCTGGGTAATGGGGCCCTAGAAAGAGTAATGTGTTATGTCCCAAGCACTATGTGCGTAAACACAGAAACCAGGAATACAACATCAGGAAAGGCCACTGGAACCCTGCAGTCTAGGCCACCTGTAAGTGTTTTGCGTAGGTCTATGGATGCCCAAGGAGGAGTCCCAAAGTTTCTTCCTAAGGTTGACAGACCTGCACCCTGAGGATGTGCAGATGGCCCTCTCCACCAGATTCAACCACTGTTGGACTCTACTGGTGGGATCCAAGTGGAAAGGTCAGTGTTCACCTCTCTGGCCTGTTGTGAACGTTCAACAGCACACAGTATCTTAGTGGCAGTGGTTTATTCCCCAGTTTTTCCCCAGCCAACCCTGAGGAATGTCTTGGAACAAGTTCCCACTTAACTGCCTTGGGGTCACCAATTTTGCATTCAATTCCTGGGTGTACAATTTATGAGCTGTATAACCATGGGCATGTGCCTTAGTTTCCTTGTCTATAAATTGGGGCTAATCCCATCAGCTACTTTATGGGATTGTGAGATTTAAACAAGCTCTTTCCCATAAAGATCTCACATAATGCCTGCACATGGCAAATCCTCAGTGAAAGCTTGCTTACAAAAAACATTACAGAACATTTTTGCATCTCTGGATATTACTGCAGGAATATCCAAATGCATTTGCTTTCCCTTTCAGCAACTTCCTACAATTATTTGTCAGTTTTATCTGTGCTGCTAGGTCTACTCTTGACACCTCGGAGGAAACAAATGAATCCCACTGTCTCTAGGACCTCTGGTCCTTCTTGCTCCAAGACTCGTGGTCAATGCCACCACTTTGGCTACCACTGCCGATATTACTGTGGATCACTTTACAGTGTGGAACTGCAACACAATCCTCCTGTGAATGACTTCAACAGGTTCCATTAGTGGTGCTCAGAGAGTTGCCTTAATTACACTTTTTCGTATTGCACACTTTTGTACGACTTCTCTATTAGCTGCTGTCTCTTTGAGTGTTCTTTACTATGTAATAGTATGTACTAAAATTATCCTTCACTGAAACAGAGATCCTACTTCTCATCTTCCACACATCAGGATCATTTACAAAGCCCTGATTCCAACCAAAAGAGGCTCAGCTCAGACTTTGTGGTTGAGGACAGAACATTTTCTACCCTGATTCCAAGGGAGGGGACATCCCCAAGCCCATGAACTCCAAAGTAAGAAGCAAAATGAATTTTTGAATAGAGGTGACTTCAAATCCTGAAAGTTCTGCTTAGAAGAATGGAATAGGGGCTATGCTGGTCCTTCCAGGTGGCTGTGGTATATGAGTCTGGACAAGATACACGCGCATGTCAAGTGTGACATAGTCCCATTTGAATATTTCAGCACCATCATTTATGTGCACAGAGCAGTGGTGACTGAATCCTGTTCAGAGATGCCTGCTAGCTGGATACTCAGATCATGAAGAATTTGCCAGACCTATTCAAATATGGAAAGGTCAGAGAAGCAGAGCTACTGTGCATGATCCCTGCCGGACCACCAGATTCCTTGGTGGTTGGAGAAAGGTCCTGCTGGTGACATTGCTATATAGGATGGGAGCAGGGCTTATTGGTCAGGTAAATTCACATAACATAGAATTAATATTGCAAAGTATGCAATTCACTGGCATTTCATTTATTCACAATGATACATAGCCATCACTTCTCCCTAGCTCTCATATATTTCATCATCCTAAACAGGAGCCCAGTATATATTAAAAAATCACATTCTATGGCCTCTCCCATCCTCACCCTCAGTCCTTCAAACACTAATCTGCTTTTCTTCTCTATGGATTTTCATATTCTCAATATTTCATCTAAACATAATGACATAATATGTGACCTTTCATGTCTGGCTTCTTTTATTTAGCATCGTGTTTCCAAGATTCAAACATGTTGCATCATGTACCGGTACTTCATTTCTTGTATTCACTGATAGTCCACTGTATGGCACAACCCCGCTTATTCATTGTTCAGCAGTAGTGGGAATTCTTGTTATTTTCACTGCTCGGTTATTATGAATAGTGCTTCTATGAACACTTGTAGCGTTGAGTATTTGTTTTCAATATATGTGGGTACATACCTTGCAATGGAACTATAGAGCCATAGGGTAATTCTATGTTAACTTCTGAGGAAACACTCAACTGATTTCCACAGTGGCTATACTATTTACATTTCCACTAGCAACGTACAAGGATTCCAATTTCTCTATATCTTTGTCAAAAATTTTTATTTACCTTTTTTAAGCAATTATTGTTGCCCTAGTGGTTGCGAGGTCACATTTCACCACTGGCTGTGAAAACTGTTTTTTGCTTCGTTGAAGGATGTTGACACTCTGCTGAAACACCAATTAACCATAGATATGTAAGATTTTCTGTATTTGCAATTTATTTCACTGATTTGTATGTCTATGTTTATGTCATTCCCACACTTCTCAATTATTACACTTTTGTAGAACATTTTGAAATTGACTAGTACCACTCAGTGCTGCATATTTTTCCAGGATTCTGGGGGTGTTTTTTAGGGTTCCTTGCAATTCCATATAAATTCTAAGACAGGCTATTCCATTTCTTCTCCAAGATTGCTAACATTTGATAGGTATTGCTTTGAATCTAGATCACTTGAGGTAATACTGCCATCTTAACAATATTAAAGCTTCCAAGCCATGAGCACAAGATGGCTTTCCTTTATTTTGGTCTTCTTTAACTTCTTTCAGGGAATAGGATTTTGATACTCAACTTTCCACTGGATTTTACTGAAGCTGTGTTGAGATGAACTGGAACCAAGTTAGTTGGGTTGGGACTGGCACCTTCTTGAATGCACACAACGGAGTTCTGTACATGCTGCCAACAGGAGTGAACAACATTGAACTTCCGAATGTTGATGATGTTGACAATTTTAAATGTAGAAGAAGAAGAAGTGCAGAATGGAAAGAAGGGATGTCGGAGAGAGTGTAGGTTTGGCATGCAGCAGATACCAGCTGTCCCTTATGGTCTGTTTCAATGCAATGCAGAGCCTCACCCAAGAAGGCTGATCTCAGGAAAGAATCATGGTGAGAACACAAGCACATCTCTGCATGGGAGATCTGGAACAGCTTCTTAATTATAGTTAATAAACAATTGGATACTTCCCCAAGAGAGCTAATGAAGAGCAAAATGGCAAGCTGGATTTGGCTGTTGAGACAAAATGGTCCCCAGAGTCATCTACTCCCCCAATGTCCCCCAGAAAGAGTATATTCTGAAAGAGATGTCCAAAACCCATGGCTTGAATTTCAGTTCTGCCACTGAACTTGTTCTATGACCTTAAGAAAGTCATTAAAATTCCCCAGTATTGTTTACTCATCTGTAAAATGAGAATTCTTTTTGTATCTGCCATATCCACGCCATGCATGGAGGCATATGCCTGTGATCCTACTTACTGGGGAGACTGAGGCAGGGGACATGCAAGTTTGAGTCTAGTCTGGGCTACATAGGAATTTAGCGAGACCCTGTCTCAAAATAAAAAAAGAATGAAAAAGGAAGTATGATGTAGCTCAATGACAAGGCCTTGGTTTCAACCTTTAGTACTGTGAAAAAGGAATTTTATGCCCTTTAACATAAATAATCATACATATTGCAGATTAGCCATGAAAATAATAAGTAAAAAACTAGCCAGGCATGATGATGGACCCCTGTAATCCTAACACTGGGAGGTTGAGGAATGAAGATTGTAAGTTTCAGCCAAGCTTGCACAACATAGCGACATAATGAGACCGCAACTTGAAATTTTAAAAAATAAAAAGGGCTGGGGATGTAGTTCAATGGTAGAGCACCTATGGGTTCCATCTCCAGTACCACAGAAAAGCAAATAAATATGGACGCTCCTCATCTAATGACCAGTTTCCTCCATTCCTGCAACCACGTCATTAAATGAATTGAGGGGTAATTAGCAATTGTATATAGTACATCCGTCGCAATATTCAGAACAAAGGGATGGTGAAAGGAAACTCCAACTTCATGACTTTGCTTTTATTTGCATAACTCTTTTTTATTTTAAAGAGAAAAAATAGTAAATACAATAATACAAAATTTCAAAACAAGACTGTAGGAGAGTAACAATGGTTAATATGTTGTGTATTGTTATCTTCAAAATATTTGCTCATGTTATAAGACAAAGAAATGAAAAATTGATCAAGCAGTATAAACGCAGACCTTTCTTTTTAATGAAGTAATAGAATTAGTAGTATAGCTATCTTAACTATCTTGTATATGTGCATATATATTTTTTCCTTTCCCTTTCTTCTTTTCGCCTTTCTCCCATCCCAGTTTCTCTTTCTTTTTGAGCACTTTCTTCCCATTTCCCAATATCTATTGTGTGTTTTAGATCTTACATACTCTTTGAGCTTCTTATACTAGGGAGACAGTATGATGTTTACACATGTGAGACTGATTTATTTCACTTATGAGTGTGGTCTACTGTTGCATCCACTTACCTATAAAAGTCTCAAGTTTATCTTTCTTTATAGCTGAGTAGTACTCCATTGTATAAAAATACCACATCTTTTTTATTCATTCCTCAATTGATGAGCATTTGGATTGTTTTCAAGAGTTAGTTATTACAAACTGTTGCATAGTTCTTATATGCAGTACCATAATATATAACAGAATATAAAACTACAGTATTCTACTGTACAGTACGATCAGCAAAAATTCCAGTACTGTATTGTAGAAGTCACCATAAGACCACACTGCCGTTCATGTTCCTGCATCATAAGTCTGAATGTAGGTAGTAATTTCAAATAGTGCACCTTGGTCCTAATTCTGAACAGTCGTTAACCAGGTAAGTCATTAAGTGAGAAATATCTATAAATAAAATAAAAATACCTGCCTAACTCACCAGGATATTGTGTTGTGCAAACATGAGTCAGAAGAGAGTACTTAGGAGAGGCCTGAGAGCAACTCAAATGTCAAATATACTTGCTGTCCTCGCTGGGGCTCTAAGCCCTTGGAGGAAGGCTGTCGCACTCAGAGAACTCTGGTGTGTTAAAGAGTGGATCTGTGTGTCCCCAGAACCCAGACTACAGAAATACGACTGAAGAAGCTTCAAAAGAGAGAAATATTCTCTCTCTGAATCTTAAAGGGGAATATTATATAAAAGAATGAATGAGAGAATGATTGAATGAGTGAGTGAGTGAATGAGTGGTGAGTGAATATATAAAGGTAAAAACAAAGTGAGACAGGGTCTAGTGTTTTGCTAGGATCAAGATACAGTAAGCAAGCAAGAATGTACTGCAGGCAGGCACCAGTAGAGCACTGGGGATGTCTGGTCAGATGTATAAAGCTCCATGTGGTGTGGGATGAGGGCCAAATGTTAAATAAGAGAGTAGAGGACGGCCAAGACTTGAGTCTCTATTTTAGGAGCTGCAACTAAGCAGGAGATGCAGGATATGTGTATACAAACAACAGTAGCCAGTTGCCCCATCCACCAAATGATAGGCTATGTTTCTCTTGATCTTTGATGCTTTTCCTCATATGTAATTAGCATGTCCACTCTGGCTTCTCCATCTCTTGCCACCCTGGGGCGCCCCTACCCCTCCACTGCCCAAGCATTGATGCTTGGGGCCTAATCTCCTCACTTGACAGACACCCCCATCTCACAAGGGGGATCAGACACCAGCACCACCTTATTCAGTTGTTGAACTACTCAGTGAATTGAAAAGGTCACTTAGACCATAGAGACAGTGTTTGGCCAGTGCAGGAAAAGAAACCACCCCTAAGCAGTGCAGCATCACTTCGTGAGTAACTTGAGTGCTGATTTATGAATATTTACCCTGGACAGAAACAAAAAGAAACACCAAACACAAGGCAAGACAAGGACAACTGCATTCGAGAAATGCAAATTAAAACAACACTGAGATTCCACCTTACCCCAGTAAGAATGGTTAGCATTAAGAAATCAACCAATAACAAATGCTGGTGAGGCTGTGGAGAAATAGGCACCCTTCTCCACTGCTGGTGGGAATGCAGACTGGTGAAACCACTGTGGAAATCAGTTTGGAGATTCCTC
>NW_004955489.1:7857096-7878202 GCF_000276665.1 Chinchilla lanigera
ACAACAAGCATTGTTAATTTCCTACCACTTTGTTTGTAACTTTGTATTGTCTGTACTGTTCTTTTGCTATTTTGTAGAAGGTTGTGTATCTGTTAATGTTTTCCTCCTTTTATTTTTTTTTTAAAAAAAGGACAACTGCCCTCCTGCTGTGGTACCTGCTCATGATAAGCAAGGCCAGAGCAGACATTTGTGACCAACGTCACTAAGACCACATATACCACAAAATTGTGCTGACCTTGATGGGCAGAGTTACAGGGGAATGCACAGGACGGAGAGCTGACAACTAGATGCACTTTCAACAAATATTTGTTGAACACCTACTCACTATAGCCCAGGTGTTAGTCAGTAAATTCTGGAAACAGACCTGTTGAAAACAAGAAAAAAGAAAGGAAAGGAAAGGAAAGGGAAAAAAGAAAAGAAAAAAAAGATCCCTTACCTCTTGAAGATTTCCTTTGAAGTTACTATAGTAGGAGAGCCAGTCAATAAATGTATAATAAAATAGAACTGTAAGGTCATTTCAGATAGGCAGTGTTATAGCATGAACAAAATTTAAGAAGTGCACAAAGACAGAGGTAGGCTGGACAGAGGTACTATTTTAGATAGAATAGTCAGAGAATTGCTCTCTAAAGTAGTTTTACTTGATCAAAGACCTGAAGAATGTGAAGGAGTAACTTATTGAAATATCTGAGGGAAGAACCTTCCAGGAAGTGAGATCAATAGCAAGTGCAAAGGTCCTGGGGTGAGAACAAGCATTGTGTGGTCAAGAAGCAAAGTCAGTGGGCTGAGCAATAGCTGTCCTTGGAGAACCAATGCCCTAGAGGGTAGTTTGAAAATGTAATTGGGCATTTGTTGTTTTTCAATTGTTTCAATGATGGGAGAAGCCTGTGGAGGAGGAGAGAGGTGGGAGGAAAGACTATACTGCATTTTTTTGCAACTTTATCAAGAAATGTACCCAAGTCAATAGTGTGGAGAGAAGGAAACCCTTGTACATTGTTGGTGGGAGTCAAGATCGATACAGCCATTATGGAAGACACTGCAGCAGTTTCTCAGAACACTAAAAATAGTACTACTGAGACTCAGCAGTCTCGCTCCTGGGTGCATGTCCAGTTGAAGACAGTAAGCTAAAATGATCTCTGTACCCTCACACTCTTTGTAGAATTTTTCACAACAACCAATCTGTGGAGTCAACCTAAATACCCTTCAATGGATGAATGGACACTAACTGGTCCTATATAAAAGAGAACACAAGTCTGCCTTAAAAAGAAGGAAATCTTACCATTTGTGACAATATAGGGTTGATCCTGGGGGACATCAGGCATAGACAGTCAAGCACTGCATCATCTCAGTCACATGCAGCATGTTAAAAAGTCACTCGGAGAAGCAGAGGGTACAAGAGTGGTTACCAGAGGCTGGAGGATTGGATGGATGAGGAAAGAGATGATGTTAATCAAAAGGTATAAACTCCAGTTGGACAGGAGAAATAAGTTTCAGTGAGCTTTGGTAGAGAATGTTGAGTGTAATAAGTGACAATGCACTGTATGTTCCAAAGTCGTAAAAGAAAGAAATGTTCACCCCTTTTTAAAAAATTCCATTGCCAGCAGCAATACTGCTCTGTATACCATTTGAATAGCCCCTAGGGCATGCTGATATCAATCCGCACTTACAGGTGTTGCTGGCACTGTGAGCTTTCCCTCTGGTACAAAGCTTTTTACTACTTCATTATGTCCTCAGAGATACCTGTGTCCCAGGATTTACATACTAAATATGAACTCGTATATTATAAATCATTTATGTTATTGGGGGGGATTATATAGTCATATCTAAAACAATATAGGCAAGTTATTTTTTATACATTTGATTCTAAGATAACAGAAGGGTATTAATCGACTCTTTATCAAAAGAATATATTACAACTATCAGAGTTGAGATCCTCTGACAGGAGGAGAAGAAAGAGTGATAAGAAACAAGTCCAGAAAAGGGATAGAGGGGCCAGGTCGTGCGGAGCATTGTAGGTCATGACAAAGACTGGCTCAGACTCTGAGTGAGGTGAGGTGCGGAGCTCATGGAGGCTTCTGAGCAGATGGGTGACATACTACTGCAGTGTGTGGAGAGTTAACTTGGGGGTACAGGGATGAAAGGAGAGAGAGAGAGGAGAGAGAGAGAGAAATTAGAGTAGTGCAAGGAACACATGATGGCGGCTTAAAGCAGTTGGAAGCCGTGGAAGTGCTGAGAGTGGCTGGATGCAGTATAAATATGTTTGTTTGCAGATACAATAAGGAAGACACCTGGAGAAGGTGAATGTCAAGCAGGGCCTGAGTTGGGTGGAAAAGATGGTAAAGGTGAAGATAGGAAGGTGGGGCTGGACGTGGGCTGTGAGTAGGACACTAAAAAAGTAAGATTAAAACAGAGGCTAAAGGAAGACAGGGAGCCATGCATGGTGGCACATACCTATAATCCCAGCACTCGGCTGGCTGAGGCAACAGGATCTCCTTGAGTTTCAGGCCAGCCTGGGCTACATAGCAAGTGCAAAACCAGCCTGAACCACACAGTGAGATCCTGTCCAAAAAAAAATAAAAAAAGAGAAAAGAGAAAATGGAGCAAATGGCCAGGAAAGATGCCATCATATCACCTTCAGAGGCAAAGGACCATTGAAGGCTAAGCCAAAGGATTTTGATCTTGAAGATCCTTGAAGGCTTTGCAGAAGACCTGGGAGCTGCTTGACAGCAGGAGCACCGCTTCTTGGACCTGTCACTCTGCTCCTAGCCCAGTGCTTAGTACTACAGTCACACTGTAGTGGCCCCTATGCCTATTACAGTGGTCTTGAATAAAGTCTATTCACTGTGCTTTAAAAATATCTTGGAACAATTTTTCTTTAACAATATCCACACAATCTCTTTTCTTGGCTTCACTGATGCAAGAACAATACCAGTAAGAGAAAATGTCCTTGTAAGACCCTACTGAGTTAAAGGGTGCTGAATAGGTGAAATAATGTGCGAGAGACCTCAGGGCGGATACTCTTTGTAGGAATAATTCCAAATCCAATTATTCTTTAAGATTTACAAGACATTTCTGTGTAGCCTAGACTTGGTTAGAAACATGGAAACAAAAATGGCAATTAACTGTAGAAATATACAAAAAATGTACGATGGTTGGAGGCTGACTCTGCTTTGTTACACATGAGCTTGAAGTGGAGAATCCAGTAAGATGGAGTAGGCTTATGAGTTATTTTTAGCTTCTACATAATATTCTGTATTTCACAAATATATATATAGCAGAAAGTAAAATTTTGCCCTTTTTTGTGGTACTTGGGATTAAACCAAGGGCCTTTGTGCTGAGTTAATTGTTCACCAGGCCCTTTGCTTTAATTTTTAAAATTCTGAAACAAGGGCTCACTAAATTGCCCAGGCTAGGCTTGAAAGTATCATCCTCTTGCCTCAGGCTTCCAAAGTTCTGGGATTACAAGCATGAGTCACAATGTCTCACTAAAATTTGACCATATGCAAAGTAAACCTGTCTGCTCCAGTTACTCCAGCCCTTGCCCAGTGATTCTGTCCTCCTCTGAATCACTTCCATTGAGCTCTTTCCTGGGCCCTGGTGGCCAAGCAGAGAATTGTGCTCTCACAATTGTCCTCAGTTTGAAGTCCTTGCTGGCTGACCCACTCCTGGTCAGTTAATGGAACTGGCTTCTGGGAGTCCTTCTGCAGCTCCACATGCTCCATCAATCATCTTGTCATCTCTCCTGACTTCTTCCATTTTCTGAGCCCCAATTTCTTTCGACAGCCCTATTTTTCTTTCCTCTCTCCAGAATTGCCATCAGATTCCACTAGCAGGCCTGTCATGGAGATTTCCTGCAAAGTAATTTTTGAACGCTACAAACATTGTTAAAGTCTATTTTCCATCAGGAGCACTTCTGGCCCAGCCAGAGAATGCTGCTCTCAAGTCCATCCATGTATGATTTTGAAAGATTTTTATCATCTGTAGTCCATTAAGAATATTTGCTCATCTCCTTGAGTGGAAAGTGGGCCGCTCCTCTTCCCTTTCCTTTTACAAGCTAGGACGACCCACATTCAGCCACTCCACTTCTCTGGTTTCAAGTGCACTGAGGTATCCAGGGAAGTTGCCTGAAACCAGGAGGTTACAGGTATAGAGGCAAGATGGAAGCAAAGGCATCTTTCTCACTGGCACAAGCTCCTCCATATGCTCTCTCCCTGGTGCCAATCCCTAGGGCTACCCAAACCTTGTGTTTGACAGCTGCACAGCTGCTGAACAATTAAGCCTCCTCATCTCAGTGAATTTGCAAAGGGACAGAGAGAAAGATGGTCTCCTTCTGCACAGACCATGGTGTAGGAAGTTGTGTGAAATTATTATATAAGAAGCCAGAGGCAAGAAGGGACAGAATGCTGAGTTCTTGTAGAAACCGCTCTCTGACAGTTTATCATAGAATCAAAAAGTTTTGAGTTGGAAGAAGACTTTCATAAATATTTTCACCATGACTTACGATGCTAATTTGCTGTCTCTGAAAGATGGGAACAGAGTTATGGTCTGTTGGGCCCTCACTTGATGAATAGAGGTGTTTACAGTATTTCTCAGCCTTGCCTTACAGCTAGGCAGTAGGAGGCTGCTTCCAAAGCCATGAGATGGATAGCCCATCACGATGGCTACAAGCACAAACAGCCGCTGGTAAGTCAGCCAGGCCAAGGCTTACCACCATTCAGCTGGTTTGCATGAATTCATAACACCATTTCTTAGTAGTGTTTAACTCAAGACACTCTACTCCCACTGTTGTCTCATCTTGACTTCCTTCCCGCTAACAGGGCTCCTATGAGGAAGGAATGACTGAGAATAGAATTGTTGGGATCAGGAATAGACTGTTCCAACCAAAACCTCATAACTTCATCCAAAAGTGTAGCAATGGCTGTGGGTTGTGTTCACAGCTCAGATTTCTGTTTCATGAAAAGGGACATCTACCTCCTATGTATACTTAATGTTAAGTGTTGGCTGTTGGTGCGGCATCATTCAAACTTGAGCTAGCATCATTGGCCCAGGAATTTCAAGAATTTAAAATATTGGCTGGGGCTGGGGATTTAGCTCAGCGGCAAAGCACCTGCATGGCAAGCACAAGGTCATGAGTTCGATTCCTGGTACCGGAAGAAAAACAAAATTAAAAAAATAAATAAATAAAATAAAATAAAATATTGGCTGACCCATCCAGCAGATTCATTCTCTATCTGATGAAAGGTATTAAAGCCAAAACTGAAGCATCAGAATGCTGGTTTAAGGGGGCTGTTTTCTGACCTTAGACTGGTTTCCCCAGTGAGTCTCAAATTTTTCTGAGGGTGAAAGGGCATGAAAGAAGAGTGCATCACAATGCCTAAAAGAAGGGACAGAGGTTACATGTGGAATAAAATGACAGTATTCCTACCACTTAAAATATCAACGATACAGTGTGAAGCTCTGAAACATCTTCTTGACTGGAGAGAATACACAGAAGCTAACAGTCGAAAATATTGTTGGAGAAGAGTAAGAAAACGGAAACAAACATTACCTCACTCAGATTCATGCCTTGTATACAAGGAGAATCAGGTGAAAACCACGGACAGTTCAGCACAGATTGATCCCCGAGCCTACAAACACTCTCGTAAAGACAGCCCCCTAAGACTGCAGAACAGCAGCAGGGCAAACTTCCAAGTGAAAATGAGCTGCTGCAACCATAGGTAGACTGTTGTCTTGCACACAAGGGCCAGGTCATGCCCATAGCTGTGCAAAAACTGCCTAGAGCACTGCCTGGCACATAACAGCTTCATAGTAAATAATGTTTCTTATGTAAACACAATGTGAAAAAGCGAATCAGTACTATCTTAGATGTGTGCTTAATCCACACTGTATCATGTTTTCCCCCTCTCTTTAGGCTGAGGAAATAACCCCTTTGAAGAGCAATAGAAGGTATAGCAAAATGTATTTGGTCTACCCAAATAATAGAAGTTTAGATCTTGTTTGCTTTGAACACAGTGCACTGAACAATAGTAGTATACTAGTAGGTACCAAAGAAATATTTCTTGCACTAATAAGTGTAAATATGACTTCAAAGAAAGGATGCACTGAGCAAATCCCTCTCAAATCACAAATCCAGGGGCCGGGGGTATAGCTCAGTGGTGCAGGATCTGCCCGGCAAGCACAAGGTTCTGAGTTTGATTCCAGGTACAAAAAAAAAATCATAAATCCAAATCAATTTTGGATTTTCTGTCTTGTTTTCAGTTTCTTGTTTAGAAATGTAACAGGTCTACTAAGACAAATTAAGTTATTTAAAAATAATACTGAGTCACTTTCGATAAGAAAAAATGGACTGCATTCCCAAATGCTCACACAAAATTGAATGTGCTCACTTCCCTATTTGTGAATCATTGAGGAACTCTGCAAAATCATTCTTGGAGCCATATTATATCCAAAGATCTAATAGGGGAAAAATTAGCTGTTGGGAATGAAAGAAAACATCAACATATGTTTGTATTTTCACGCACAATGACACTATTTTCTCAGTATGAAGTCCAGTTTATACTACTTTCATTATCAGACCAAACTGACTTTTAAAGAAATAATCAAATGAAAGGTGATTTGTTTTCTTCCAATGCAAGTATTTACATATAACCATTTGCTCCGTCTGAAGAGCTTCCTCCTTTCTCCTCTGTACTGAGGGGCCATTGCAGAGATGGTTTGCATAAGTAATGCATTTATTTACTAATCTTCAAAGAGTCTCTATTTTTCCTGCCTTCCCACTGTAGTCATTAGGGGTCACAACCCTGCAGGAAATATGGGCTGCCATGGTAACACAAAATGTCTGCTGCTGGGCTTAGCGTAATTCCTCCCTAATAGAAAAACAACGAGCAGTAAATCCCATCTTTGATAAACTGGCTTATTGTTGTATGGAGCCTCTACCTGGGAGGTGGAGATCCCCCAGAGCAGTTTTAAATGATACAAATGCAATTCATATTGGATTGATTTCGCATTTTGCACAAGGAACTGGGTAAAATTGTACCAGGTCAAGTTAATTCCTTGTCACATTTAGAAATCGTTGGCATCGCACTCAGTCAGTCATCTGCTGGGCACATTTATCAGATGCTATGTGTCACTGTGCTAGGGACTGGAACAAAGAAAATCATTTCCCCAAATCATTTTGAATCCCCATAAAGAACTAGAAATAAAATCCACAAATTTCATCATTTCACCTATTTAGTAATGATAGTTCTTTTATTAATTTACAGTTTCATCTATGAGAAAGGGGGTGAGCCCATTCCGGTTTAGGGGACCAGATAGGGGAGAAATATATTCTGATATTGACCTTAAAGGGAAATCATATATAACAACAAGAAAAATTTCCCTTGCTTATATCTGGGGACAAAAGAAATGCAAAGTAGGAAAGGACGAGCTACTACTCAATTAGTTTTGTTCTGAAAGGAGAGTGTTCAGAAAAACATCTTGAAAGTAAAAATGATGACTTAAATAATGGTGTACTACTACCACTAAAAAGTACAGTTCTTGTAAAAGTACATACTCATCTACATATGTGCCTTTGAGGATCAGACACGTGGTCACCCTCTTGGACACTGACAGGAACATTCATTAAAGAGATGATGGTTCTTGTCTCCAGTGACTCTGATTCTCTCTTAAATCTCCAAGGTATACTTGGAATCTGCTGTTTGATACTACTCCTTTCTAGCAATCTAAAACTGTGCTCCTTATTCCATTCAGGCCATTAGTCTCACTGTTTTTCAAATACTCTCTGTCTGTCCTCTCGCTATGTCACTCTATAGCCTGTACTCTCACGTGGAACGCCTTCCTCTTCCCTCTGTCACTAACACTCCCTATCAAAATTCTATGAATCCTTCATGGCTAACTTCAGAATATGCTGAGTGAAGATCAGGGCCTCTATTTCTCATTTATCCCTTCATGGTGTCTACTATTAATAATATTTGTTGGATTCATACAAGGCTGTTTTAGAACTGCTCCCCTGGCTGGACTCAATTTACCAGCTTCTGCTTTTGATAGATCAGTCTTCACTTACCGCCCTAAGTAAATCTAATTCCTGTTGTTCGAGACTTTCATAACTGCACCCAAACTACTTCCCCAGCTTCATCTCTCAACACATTTCCTTCTCAGCCTCATAGTACCCTCAAATCCAACCAGGTTCTCCTTGTGCTTAAAACCCTCCCGTGACTATCTATTGGTCTCTAGACAGAGTGCCTACCCAGGGGCCCCTGCCCACGGCTGTAGCCTTATCTTGCACTACCTTTACTTGAATACTCCCCTTTCCAACCACAATGGCCTGCTTCTTGTTCTTTATGTTCTATCCTGCCATAGAGTCTTCAAACATATGTCACCAAGTCATCCGGGTAGCTCCTGTTTATCCTTCAGCTCTCACTATACTCTCAGAGAGACATTTATTAAATTTCCTGACCTAGTCAAGCACTGCATTCCACGCTGTGTTTCCATGGCACCATGTGCCTCTCTTTCCTTGGTCTCATATGTATATATAAGACTTAGTAATGCCAGTCTGTCCCAGTCAGCTCCATAACACTAGGCTTTTGTCTCCCTTGTTTGCAGCTATATCCTTACCACTTGGCACACAGTAGGTACCTGATATATTTTGATGTATATAATAGCACAGTACATTTATATTGCATATATAGTGTAAGATAAGACATATTTCAATTGTGTTTTTGATGTAACATAGCATTGCATATATTATCATGTAAAACATGATGTTTTGATGTATACCTACATTGTGGCATGATGAAATCCAGCTACAGAACATATGAACTCCCTCAGATATTTATCAATTTCATGGTGAGAATGCAGCAATTTTCAAGAATACAATATACTGTCATTAACTATAGTCACCATTTTACAATAGATATACTGAAATGATCCTTTCTATCAAACTGAAATTTTGTCCCCTTCGATCAGCATTTACCCAACTCCCCCAAAACCACCCCAGTCTCTGGTAACCACCATTTTACTCTGCTTCTATGATTTCAACTTTTTTAGGTTCCACATAAGAGCGAGATCATGCAGTACTTGTCTTTTGTGTCTGGCTTGTTTGTTTGTTTTGAGATAGGGTCTCATTTTGTAGTCCAGGTTAGCCTTGGGCTCACTATGGAGCCCTGGCTGGCCCCAAACTTCAGATGATCACCTTCCCTCAGCCTCCCAAGTGCTGGCATTATAGGCATGCAGCACCACACGTGGCTTGTACCTGGCTGATTTAATTTAATATAATGTTCTCCAGCTTCATCCACATTGTCACAAATGACAGGAACCTTTCTTAGTGTGGTTAAATAGTATTCTGTTGTGTATCGGTATATATTTTTGAAGTAAATGTTAAGTGGAAGTCAGTTCTCTTTTATAAAATTCAATTTCCTCCCATCTCCTGAGAGATTATGCCTTATTCTCTGTTTGACTTCTGAGTAGTTTGTGACTCAGAGTCAGACACCATCTCCACCTTCCACCCCCAACTCCTGAGGCAGTAACCTTTTTGGGTCACTGCACTCCATTTACTGAGACTCCTTCAAGAAATGGCAGATCCTTGGTCCACTATTTTAGTTCTGGAAGCTAAATATTAAAGCTCAGAGGAGATATCAGAAAGTGAAAAGCTGTTTTTATTTTACAGTCAAAAGAAAATGCAAGGAATTAAAAAAGGATTCCAAATTGATGAAGATGTATGAGTTCTTTTTTCATGTGGTTGTTGATTGAGATCTGATTATGGCCTAGGAACTGTCCACATCTTTCCTGGGGTAGAAAGCTGCTTGTGAGTGCAACCTCATGTTCTGATGGTTTTAGCTCAGTGAATACTCAGTAATGCCATTTATAAATCTCATCTTGAAGGCATCGAGGAGAACGGAGCTTGAAATGAATAGAGAAATGCTGCTTTGAATAATAAATTCTTACAAAGTTATACCTGGAGGCACCTAAGAGATAATCTGCCCCAAATGCCTCACCTTGCAAATAGGAAAGCTAAGGACTAGAGAAGCAAAATAGCCTGCCCACAGTCACACACTAGCTAGTTCATCTATCAAAAACATTTCAGTGCAGAACTAGGACTAAAAGCCAAGATTCTTGACCTTCAGTTTCTTCACTAGATGTAATTTCTTGCTCTCTCTCTTTCATTCTCAAAAACCTGAGCATTTTCTTCTGATGGACAATCACCCCTCAATAAGTATTCAGTACTAAACTTTGCATCTAGAAAAGTCTTAATCAAATGAGTGCTGAAGAGCTATAAACAGCTGAAGAATAAATCTTTTGCTATTGTGATGAGGAAAGGGAAGCACAATAAACTCTTGACATTCAGGAGAAGAACCCAGAAAACTTCTTCTTCAAGCCTATGCCAATTCACAAATCCCACAGTTATGTAAGTGCCATTTAATTCCCTCCACAAAACTTCTATTTTTTCTTAAGAACTACCACATTCTTACTGAGTCAACCGCTCTAGTGCCCCAGCCTTGAGTGTATGTTGTTCAAATTTATGCCTCAGCAAAATTACAAATTGCTAAATGTCATGGACCTGTAAGACCCACTCATAAATAGCTGAAGATATGAGTGTCATATCAAAAGCTACCTAGGGTCTACGGATGCTTCCAAGTGACAGCCTCATCAAATCTGAGCAGGTATTTGTGTTGCTGGTCCCAATTCAAAGGAAAGGCTACATTTGCCATTGTGAAATCTGGAAGTGAGTAGCTCAAGAGTTACATATTAAAACCAGAAACTATACTGGGTATACACAGAAACGGGAGAGTAAGGAAAATCAAATCCATCCTGATCCTTCAAGAGCCTTCCTTCTCCACCCTTCTAATTTTTGGAATCCGTTTTATCTGCAGCTATAAATCAATCATTTGTCCCCAACCCCGTGTCATGTTCGTATGTTGTGGAGATTCACAAATAAATATAATACATAAATTAGGTCCCTGCTTTCAGCCCAGGCAAATTCACTAGATATTGGTAAAAACTCAGTACAAAAGAAGAGAAGACATTTAATAACATGTAGTAGCAAAGGAATCACTTGAGATTTGGAAGATGAGCTAGGCTGAAATGTGAAGGAGTCTGTAGAAGAGCCCTCACCTATCAAAGTAAAACCCAAAGTCTTTTGTCTATTTAAGATTTTATGATTTGATCTCTTTGAAAGGTTAAAGAATATTCAATATCACCCAGCATGGAAATGTGTACAGAGAGGGATCTTAAAAGACTAAATTTAGGGGCAATTTTATTACCAGTATAGCCTACACATAGAAATGTGCCCAAATGATGTGTTCAGTTTGATGAGTTTTTAAAAGTTAAAGTCTTGTAATCAGCATGTAGTTTATGAAAGCAAACATGACTAGCATCCCAGAAGTCCCTCTGACTCTTCTGAACAGTCACTGCTCCCTAAAGTTGAATTAGATTAACTTTACCCAGTTTTGGACTGAATAGAAATTGAATCTTGCACTATGGTAGTATGTTCTCTTTTTTGTGAGCCTTCTCCTGCTCTAGACAGCATTTGTGAGAGCTGCCCTGTTATTTTGTACAACTGCGTAGGGTCTACTGAAGTAATTGGAAGTAATTAGGCATTTTTGTGGTAGTTGTATATAGTTATCATGTGTCAGGAACATATGGAATGCCCCAATCACTGCTTCTGGGAACAATCCAATGGAATAGATGTTCAACAGGGAAGGAAGGAGGGAGGGGAGGAGGGAGGGAGCATTTGACAAGTCCTGCACACCCCTGGCCTCTAGGGAAGGAGATCGACAATTAGGTGAAAGGTGAAGGGGATCAGAGGCCTGAGTGGCAGACCTGATTGAGATTAACATAAACCATTAGGTTAACCAGAGACAAATAGGAGTGGCACTTGAAATTTACATAAATGCTATGCCCAGCCACAATCACATTTCTGTAGGAGGAAGAAAATTGACAAAAATCCTTGTAAGCTGAATTGAGAAGAAACAGTGGCGGCCCTAAATTGCCTTTGTCTGCTGGAAAAAGCTGAAGCAAAAAGGGAGATTTTTAGGAAGGATATTTTGTCTAAGTTAGCATTGAGGTAACTAGAGGATGGTGGAACTTAACAGCCCCCACCCTCCTTTTGGGGACTTATATCCGGACGTGACCTCCGAGTCCTGCAAGCTACCCTCTCCTCTCAGTTTCTCCATCCTTTCTGAGCCAGAACTATGGCATTCACACAGAGAAGAGTTCTTGCATTTGTGCCAACTCCTGAGTTAAGTGCAGGGTCATAACAAACCTCAGTCCTTGTGGTCTGTCTTCATGGAGCTCATGGTGTTTGCAGGTGGACAGCCAGCCACTGCCTGACACTGTGTGGCTGCATTGTGGCACAGCAAGAAATCATACAGCATCCTTCTGGAAGGTTTCTTCACCCAAATGAAAAGCCACCCCTGTCACCCTCCCTCTTCCCTCTCCCATCCCCACAGGGAAAACTATTCAAAGGTAGCCATTCAGCATCTTTTAGACCATTCCATGGCAGCCATTCTGTGCCTTAGAAGAAAAGAACCATTTCTTAGGATGTGTCAAAGACCTGCAAAAAAAGGAGACAAGTACAGAGGAGCCAGAATAGCTCAGTTTCTGGAAATCTTGTGAATGAAAAATCACCACCAATCTGGTGAGACAACTCCTCTGGAGTGATTTTGACTGGCTTTGCTATCCTCTCCAGCACATATCTAAACCCTGGGTATACAGAGTCTTGTCCTCTCTTCTGCCTTTCCCTGCCCAGAACTAATGATATAGTGTAAATAAACACAAGGCCCATGGCTGTCAACTTGTAGCAGGGACCTACAGCAAGTTGCTTCAGACTTAAAATCTAAATTGGACCTCTGTTTAAGGAGTTGTGAGAAATTTTAAGTAACTTGGACTATTTGAGAAGACAAGTGGGCCGAGTGGCGACCTCTGTAATAATAACTGCTGGCCTGCTTATGTGTGCACCTTGAATCATAACCAAACAATGAACCACACAACAGGGCATGCACTATCTAAACACTACCCATATTAGTCCACTTATTCCTCCCAGTAGCACCTAGGAGGCAGAAGTTATTACTAACCCCCATTTCACAGGTGAGTCAATGAAAGCTTAAACAAATTGTTTCAAGACACGCAAGTGCTGAGACGGGGAAATTACGATTCAAATCTAGGCTTGTCACATGCTACCACTGGGGCTCCAAGCACCATCTTAACCAATCTCCTAGGCATTGTGTCTTTTTAAATTCTTTTTTTTTCAAAAGAGACTATGGGTCAAAGACACTTAGATTGCTGTCAGTTAAAAGTAGCAGAGCACTGAAGTTCTTTGAGCCTCAGGTTTTGAATCTGTACAGTGCAGATTTAGTTTCTACAGTACACAGCTGTTGGGGGATGAGAGGATTAATAAAAGCCATTTCTTGCAGGACCTAGGTGAAGGCAGTACTCCACAAATGGCTGCTAGCATTAGTTCTACTTTTCCTTGCCACTTTCCTCATCCTCACTTCCTAGGTGAGGGGCATACCTGGTGCTAGAGAGGTCATGAAAATGAGGACAGGAAGGTAAAATACGCAGACATACCAAAGCCATCTCCAATTTGCAAGATGAAGTTTACAAATCTACAATCATATTCACATAGACTGGTTGGAAATGGAAGATCAGAAAAGAGCCTCTAAAACAATTTTTATTTTTGAAAATGCAAAAAAAAGCTGATTTTTTCCAGCTCCTGAGAGCAAACTGTTCCCTTGGTCTTCAAGGTGCTTAGCAAAATGATAAATGATTACACATAAAACTAGCTGAAGATTGCCCTTTAGGTTTTCAAGATAATCTCTTCCCAGAAAAATAATTTACATTGAATGGCTTTGTGGGTACAGAGGGAGTACCACCTCCTTCCTGTCTTAAAGATAGTTAGCTAAAGTGGGTGGGAAGGGTCAGCGAGGCCAGGGCTTGTTGTAGACAACTACCCTGTTAGTTTCGGTAGCCACAACCTAAAGCTATTTAGGCTTGTTTTGCTGCAATCAAGAGTGGTTATGTGCAGGCCTGCTTGTCCCTCACTGCTCCTCTGTAGATGAGGGTGGTTACAGGCTAACTGTACATCTAAAAGCACCAGCTAGAGAAGCCATTTGTTTTTTCCCCAGCCCTCTTGAATCAGAGTTGCAAACACTACTTAGGACTGAACTAATATTATTGGTAATAATTTTTAAATGCCATTTATTATGCTGGGTACTTGCATTAGTTTACTTAATGTTCACAGCACTGTTATGGGGTTACTGTCTGTTAGGACCCTTCATTTCATAGATGGGGACACTAAGGCTTGAGGAGGTTAAGGAACTTCTGAGATTTTCACTCATTCGAAGTGTCAGAGTTAGAGCTGGAACTCAAGTAGAAAGACACTTTCTCTGGGAAAGTAAAGAACTCTATGGATGGTGATGATCACTGCTGTTTGGGAAGGGAACCAATTGTGAATGTACTATAATGCTGAGTTGCCACTCATGGCATCTCTCAGTGCTTACTGGACACAGAACATGAAGAGGAAAACTCCAAAAAGCAAATGTGGTGAGGAACAAAATGAAATGATTTTAAGATACTTTTTGAAAACAAAACATTATTTATACATGCCTTTTAAATAGTCTCTGTGTTAGAAATTCTTATAAAAATCTTACAGTATTAAAAGAAATTACTTAAAAAGTAGAAGATCAGAAAGCATGTACATAATGACTATAGAAACACAAAAAGAATTTCCATGGATGAAAAATTTTAAATGAATTTCAGTGAAGAGAAAAAACCAGAACACTGAATGCTTACACTGGAAACAAACTACACTTGAAGAACTACTTTGCAAACCCGTGAATTTCAAATTCTAATAACTGTCACATAGCAATGTCATATTGTGGAGGAAAATGTGTTCACTTTTTGCAGATGTGCCTATTTCTGGCACCTACTAGCTGAGAAAGCACTTGTAAAGAATTAGGTAAAGTGCAATATAAAAGGCCTCAGGACTCAAGAAATACTTTTTCTAGGATTTTATTGAATCTAATGAGTCCTATCAGTTTAGAGCCTTCAATGTATATTTTTTAAAAAGAGGTACACCTATAAGATCATTAATTTTAAAAACCCACAATATTCTGCCCTTTCTACATCTCCTCAAATCTCTTAAATATTGGAATCAAGTCCTTTTCAAAAGTGTACCTTAAAAGGAGGACCAAGATAGCAGAGATGTAAGAAGCAAAGAGCCTCTCTGACAGTCATCATATAAATGCTGCCTGATGGCATCTAGTAACATAAGGAAGACAAAAAGGAGGGAAGTGGGTGCCCTGGATACAGGAAGGATCTGAAGCATGAATTGAAGCCCATGGAGAGAGTGAAGAGAGAAACTTCAACAAAGAAGAAGGAGGTACTGGTGGCACTTGCTCCCTGAGATAAGACTCACTGCACAAGAGGAGTGGTTCAAACCTCTGGACACACAGTGAATGCTAGTGAACACAGAAACCTCCATAGAGAGATGCACCAGTGGAGAAGAGCAGTGGACATGAAGGACTGCACTGGCTGGCAGTGAATGCTGAGGGCTCAGTCATCCCACGCCAGAAAGAAATTGGCTGGGAGCCATTTTGGAGAGGGGCTAACTGAGCTCAGAACGCAGAGCAGCTGTTGGCTCCATCTAGAGGCTCCTTCTTCAACCCATATCGATGTACTCTACAAAATTATCTTTCAAAGCTGATGGAGAAAAAAGATACTTCCATGACAAAGAACATCTGAGGAAATTTATGACCACAAAACCATCATACCAAACGGTTTTGAAGGACATCCTAGAAAGACATAGCAAAGATTACAACTCCATGAACTCCAAAAGAAGGAATCTAGCAGGTAAGGCAAACATTTAAACAGAGGGAGGGAAAAAAAAGAGGAGGAACCAACAACAGAAAAGAAACATGATAAGGATAAGTCAATACATATCAGTTATAATAATCAATGTTAATGTTCTCAATTCACAAATCAAAAGACACAGACTGGCAGAATGAATTATGAAGCAAGATGTGACAATATGCTGCTTACAAGAAACACATTTAGTTCAAAAAGGAATTCATAGACTGAAAGTCAAAGGATGGAAAAACCATACCCTTTGTGATAGTAACCCAGAAAAAGGCAGGAGTAGCTAGTGTATTTGAAGACAAAGTTATTTTCAAGTCACAACTGATTCAGAGAGATAAGGAAGGTCACTACATCCTTGTGAAGGCAACAATCCAAGAGGAAGAGGTAACAATCATAAATATATATGCAACAAATACCAGTGCACACAAGTATATAAAGCAAATATTAATGTGCATGAAAAATCAAATAAGCACTAATGCAATTGAATTGGGGAATCTTAATACCCCACTCTCAGAAAAAGACAGGCTAACTAGACAAAAAGCCAACAATGAAATATTAGAACTGAACCAAACTTTTGCACAAATGGACTTAGTAGATATCTACAGAGTATTCTATCATACAGAATCAGAATACACATTCTTCGAAGATGTGCATGGGACATTCTCCAAAATAGACCACATAGTAGTTCATAGAATATACTTCAGTAAATACAAAGGAATTGAAATTATCCATGCATATTATCAGAACTTGTTGTGATGAAATTTGAAATGAATGGCAAAAGAAATCACAAGAACTTCATGAATACATGAAAATTAAGCAGCACCCTCCTGAACAACCAATGGGTCACAGATGAAATTAAAGAAGAAATTAGGCAGTTTCTACAATTAAGTGATAACAACAATACAACATAGAAATACCTATGGGACACAATTGAAGCAGTCCTAAGAGGAAAATTTATAGCAGTGAATACTCATATCAGGAAAACAGAGCAAATGCAAATAAACAACTTAATGGTGAATGTCAAATTGAAGAAAAAGAGGAGCAAGCTATGCCAAAAAGTCATAATAGGGAGGAAATTATAAAGATCACAACAGAAATTAATGCATTGGAGACTTAAAAGGTAATACCAAGAATCAATGAATCAAAAAGTTGGTTCTTTGAAAGATTAAATAAAATTAATAAACTTTTATCCAATCTTATCAAGAAAGGAAAGACTCAAATCAACAAAATTAGGTATGAGAAGAGTGAAATCACAACAGACCCTGCAGAAATCCAGAAGATCATCTACATCTCCTTTGCAAACTTGTATTCTAATAAGATGGAAAATGTAGAAGAAATGGAAAGATTCCTAGATACACATGAATTACCAGAGCTGAATCAAGAAGATATAAAAATCCTTAATAAACCAGTATCAATCAATGACATTGAAGATGTAATTTAGAACCTATCAAAAAAGAAAATCCCAGGCCCTGATAGAGTCACTGCTGAATTCTACAAGAAATATAGCAAAGACTTAACACCACTACTTCTTAAAATCTTTAATGAAATTGAAAGGGAAACAATACTCCCAAATTCATTCCTCAAAGCAAGCATTACCCTGTTATCAAAATCAAAGAAAGATTCAACTAAGAAAGAGAATTACAGATCAATCTCCCTAATGAACATAGATACAAAAATCCTCAACAAAATATTGGCAAACAGAATGCAGCAAATCATGAAGAAGATTATACACCATGACCAAGTGAGATTCATCCCAGGGATGCAGGGATGGGTCAACATACATATATCAAAAATAGTAATACACCATATTAACAGAGCCAAGGACAAAAATCATATGATCATCTCAAGAGATGCAGAAAAAGTTTTTGAAAAACTCCAGCACACATTCATGATAAAAACCCTAAAGAAAATAGGAAAAGGTGGTCTTCTTCTCAGTCTTTAAAAGGTCATTTATGCTTTTTTGAGTGGCTCGGGTCTGGCTCTTGCACACGACCTGAACTGACTAAGAAGCAGAACCAGGTGGGCTGCAACCAGCTCCCACAACCACAGTTCCCAGATGAAACTCAAAGAGAGAGCCAGGTGTTTCCCATCTAATTCCTGGGGGCAGAGCAGGTGACCCAGGACACTCCAACCATTACAGTCTGAGTCTCTGCACTCAATGCACCCGCGGGAGACAAGAATTCCTCACTCAGAAGCCCCAGGTACTGTTCTCACCGGGGTATGTATGTCGGCACTCCCTGTGCAGGCCCTGCATCGACTGAGCAAGCACTCCAAGAACTGCTGGTCTCTTGGTTTGAGTCCATGCTTTACTTGTGCCTGGACACACTGGAGGAGTCGCAGGCACCAGCAGTCTGTGATTGCTGTTGATCCGGCCTACGTCTGGTTCCTGTTCACATCCAGAACTGACTGGAGACACAGAATCAGGTGGCTCACAAACTGTCAACCAGGCAGTTTGTGTCTGGGTTTTGCCTGTACCCTCAACTGCCTGAGGACATAGGTCCACTGGAACTGGATTGTCACACCAGTGCAACCAGAGCCTGGCTATGCATGTGCCCTGAACTGCAAGGGGACACTGGATTAGACCGTCTCCCATCAGCTGACACCAATGCCTACGTCTGAGACCTGGGGTAATTAGATACAAATCAACAACTTCCAGAAAACCTGAGACTAAGTAGTGCTTCTCAGCAGACACTGAGGAGCAAACCTGATCAACAGAAAAACTAGGGACACTAGCAATGTTTGCAGTGCAGCCACTGAAGAGGGAAATTGAGCTTTCTGCATCTGGTATCAAACATGACAAAATGAAGGACTAAAACACAATCCCAGAACTCCACCTCACTCAGAATAAGTCCAGGAGACATCGACATAGGAGAACTTGGTAAACACATGCCAGAAATATCTGAAATGATTGCAATGGAAGTAAAGAAACAACTCCATAAGGCCATAGAGGAGATGATATCAGAAATAATCTCTCAGGCAAAAGGAAATGACAACAATAATGAAAGAACTGCTCAAAATGTCTGAAGAAGAAACATATAAGAAAATAGAAGAACAAAGGCAATGGACGGAAGCATTAAATGAAAAATATAGAAAGGACTTAGAACGCATGAACCAGATTCAAGGAGACTTCCAGGAAAACAAAGCTTCCATTGAAAGCTGTCAAAACCACTTGAATGAAGCTGAAGATAGAATTTCAGACTTTGAAGACAGCATAGCAGCTAGTGACCATGAAAGAATGGATCTGTTAAAATCATCAAGGATCCAGGAAAAGTCAATTCAACAGCTGCAAGACAAGGCAAAGAGGAATAATGTACGACTTATAGGAGTCAATGAAACAGCAACAGGAAACACAACTGACATAAAAAGAATATTTGCAGAAATAATAGCAGAAAATTTCCGAAGTATGGAAACAGAACCTGATATACAGGTAAATGAGGCATATATAAATCCAACCAACAACAACCAAAGTACAACTACACCCAGACATATCATAGTCAAGTTCCCAGATCTCCAGCAAAAGAACACAATATTAAAAGCTGCTAGAGAAAAGGAACAGATTGTCTATAAAGGAAAGCCAATCAGAATCAAAGCAGACTTCTGAGCAAAAACCATCAAATGGAGAACAGCTTGGAGCTAAGTATTACAAGTCCTGACACAACAGCTTCCAACCAAGAGTGATGTACCCTGCCAAACTATCCCTCACATTCAACAGAGAAATAAAATATTTTCAAGACAAAGAACAATTGAAGAACTACATGAGTGCCAAACCAGCATTACAAGGAGTACTAAAAGGTATTCTACACAGAGAAAAATCTGACCACAGTTTCAACAACAACAGTAGAAAGGAAACGTTAAGAAGAACAAGCAAGTAAACAAGTTAAAAAAAAGTAGGAAACCAACTCAACTAAAGAACATGACAATGATAAATCAACACATATCAGTTATAACTATACATGTAAATGGCCTCAATTCTCTAGTCAAAAGAAACAGACTGGCAGAGTGGATTAAAAAACAAAATCCAACGATATGCTATATATAAGAAACACATTTCTCTCAAAATAAAATCGACAGACTAAAAGAAAAAGGATGGATAACAATCCTCCATGCAACAGAAACCCAGAAAAAAGCAGGTATAGCTATTCTGTTTGCTGACAGTGTAAACTTCAAACCAACAAAAATCAAAAGAGATAAACAAGGTCACTACATACTTATCAGGAGAAAACTGCAAGAGGATGAGATAACAGTCATAAACATCTATTCACCAAATATCAGACCTCCAAATTATAAGACAAATCTTAACAGGCATGAAAACTCATATAATTAATAACACTATTGTAACAGGGGACCTCAACACCCCATTGACACAAAGAGCTTGGTAAACTGGACAAAAAATCGCAAGGAAATGACAGATCTCAACCAAAGCTGCGAACAAATGGACTTAGTAGATGTACACAGAGTGTTCAACCTCACAACATCAGAATACACATTTTTCTCAGCTCTGCATGAGTCTTTTCCTAAAATAGACCACATCCTAGCCCATAGAGCATACCTACTGAAGTGAAAAAGAATTGAAATTATCTCATGCATATTATCTGATCACAGTGCAATGAAATTGGAAATTAACAACAAAAGGAACTCCAAAAATTCCACAAACACTTGGAAATTAAACAACAACCTCCTGAACAAACAATGGGTCACAGAAGAAATTAAAGATGAAATTTTCAAACACCCACAAACAAATGAAAATGTAAATACAACTTACCAGAATCTATGGGATGCAATGAAAGCAGTCCTCAAAGGGAAATTTATAGCCGTGAACTCACAATAAGGAAAACAGAAAGAGAACAAATAAATACCCTAATGCAGCATCTCAAACTTTTAGAAAAAGAAGAACAAGTCAAGCCGAAAGCCCAAAAAAAGGAGGAGATTATAAAGATTATGCAGAAATTAATGCAATTGAGACAAAGAAAACCCTCCATTAAATAAATGAATCAAAGACGTGGTTCTTTGAAAGAATAAATAAAATTGGTAAACCTCTAGCCAACCTTATCAAAAAAAGGATGGGAAGAACTCAGATTCATGTAATAAGGAATGAAAAGGATAAAATTACTGCAGATTCCACAGAAATTCAGAAGATCATTAATACCTACTTTGAAAATCTTTACTCCCATAGGATAGAAAACTCAGAAGAAATGGACAGATTCCAAGATATGTATGAATTACCATGGTTGAGTCAAGAAGATATAAAATTCCTGAA
>NW_004955489.1:7879582-7902715 GCF_000276665.1 Chinchilla lanigera
GAAAATGGCCATACTGCCAAAACTGCTGTACAGATTCAAGGCAATTGCCATTCAACTACCATTAGCATACCTCACAAATCTTGAGAAACCATGCGTTAAATTCATCTGGAACCAGAAGAGACCCAGAATAGCAAAAGCAATTCTGGGCAACAAGGACAAGTCAGGTGGAATCACAATTCCTGACCTGAAATTATAATACAAAGCTACTGTAATAAAATCAACCTGGTACTGGCTAAAATCAGACCTAAGGATCAATGGAACAGACTGGAAGAAACAGCCACAACCAGGGCCTGGGGATTTAGCTCAGCGGCAAAAGCGCCTGCCTGGCAAGCACAAGGTCATGAGTTCGGCTCCCGGTACTGGAGAAAAACCAAAAAAAAAAAAAAAGAAACAGCCACAGGATTAGAGAAAACAATCCTAAAATTCACTTGGAACTAGAAGAGATCTAGAATAGCAAAAGTAATTCTGGGCAACAAAGGCAAGACAGGGGGCATCACAATCTCTGACTTGAAATTATACTCTAAAGCTACTGTGATAAAAACAGCTTGGTATTGGCAAAAAATAGAACCAAAGATTTACTAGAACAGATTACAAGATGCAGAAACTACTCCAGACATACTCAGCCACCTTACTTTTGACAAGGAGGCCAAACATATTCACTGGATAAAAGATAGCCTCTTTAATAAATGGTGATGCACAAACTGGCTCTGCACATGCTGAAGATTAAAATTGGACCCACATCTTTCACCACACACTGAACTAAATTTGAAATGGATCAAAGATCTAAACATTAAAACAAAAACTTTAAATCTCCTGAAGATAGAACAGGTAAAACTTCTGAAGACATTGGTAAGCAACGACTTTATGAATAAAATCTCAGTCACACAGGAATTATCACAAGGAATGAATGACTGGGTTCACATCTCATTAAAAAACTTTTGCGCAGCAAGAGAAACCTCCACCAGAGTGAAGAGACAACCCACAGTGTGGGAAAAATGTTTGCCAGAGGTTCCTCAGACAAAGCATTACTATCAAGAACATATAAAGAACTCAAAAAAATCAGACATCCCAAATTTAAAGATCCAATCCAAGAATGGGCATCTGGGGAGAATATACACTTCTCAGATGAAGAAATACAAAGAGAAAATAAATATATCGAAAAATTTTCAATATCATTGGTGATTTGAGGGATGTAAATGAAAACAACACTGAGATTCCATCTCACCCTAGAAATAATTGCTATTGTCAAGAAATCAACTAATAACAAATGCTGGAGGGATTGTGGGGGAAAAGGAACACTTCACCACTGTTGGTGGGATTGTAGACTTGTGCAACCATTGTGGAAATCAGTCTGGAGATTCCTTAAAAAAAACTAGAATTACAGGTCCCATTTGACCCAGCTATTCCCCTTCTGGGTATCTTCCCAGAAGAAATAAAAACATGGTACCACAGTGATATATGGGCACCCATGTTTATAGCAGCATAATTTGTAAGAGCTAAATCTTGGAAACAACTGAAATGCCCATAAACTGAGGAATGGATTAAAAAAAAGATGTGTTTTTTTATACAATGGAGTACTACTCAACCATAAAGACGGATAAACTCGAGGCATTTGTAGGTATATGGATGGAACTCAAGACCATACACATAAGTAAAATAAACCAGATGTGCATGTGCAAACAATGTATTATCTCCCTAGTGTGAGAAGTTGAAAAAGTAAATAAGGTCCAAAATGTAAAATAGATAGTGTAAAATGGGAAGAAACTTCAAAAGAAAAGGGAAACTGGGATAGAGGAATGGAGAAAACAAGGAAGGGAAAAGGAAAAATAAATAAAAAATATGTATAAAAGAAAGTTATACTACTAATATCTCTTGGTTCATTGAAAAGAAAGGCTTGTGCTAATATTTTTTGACAATTAAATGCCTATATCTTGTACTCTGAGTAGCTAATTTAAAGATAGCAAGATGTAGTGTATTAACCATTGTTACCCTCCTATTATCTTGTTTTGAAATTTTGGGGTTTTTTTTCCTCTCTGTAAAAATCAGCGTGCCCTTGGTGACCATTTTATTTGCCATCAAGTATCTGGGTTCAGCTGTAAAGCATAGTGTACAGCTATGCTGAAGGCCTGCTGTATTGAAACAAGAGCCTAATGAAGAAACCATAATGGCTTTTTATCAACAATCAGTGTGAAAACCTCATGGTTTCCATGATAACTCAAAATGGCTCAGTACCTACTGCATGCAAAATTCACTACACTAGGTACTGGGTTGTGATTAAAAAATTATAAGGCCCATTTCTCACCCTCAAGGAGTTCTTCATTCAGTGAGAACATACATAACTCACAAACAGAGACTCCAGTTCCTCAGACCAGGCCTTCTTGTCTCCATTTCATATCAGTAATATGACATCCGGTAAAACTCTAATTCTGTAAATGCAAGTACTCCAAGAGTAGCATAGACCATAAGACTAGAAAAGATCAGAGGTGGGGAGGGGCTGCTGTGGATAAGTATACTCTCTAGCCCCCTCCACTGCCAGAATACGTACATGGCATGGGGCTGACCAGCACCTTTAAATTATTTCAAGTAGGAAAATCTTGGAAAATGAAACATGATGCTTCTCAGACCATGTTCACAAGGAAGCAAGCACCTCATGTGATTGCCCCATGCTGAGGTACCAGTGTTCGAACTATAGAGATGTTGTCTACACAACTGTAAACAATACATATACCCAGGCAGTCATTTTACTCACAGGTGTTTGGTATTTTGTAGATTATCTCCAGATGAAATGAGAGAAGTGTACATTCTTAAAAGTATTTCCTTTCAATTAGGAGTCAACAGGACTCTTGCAGTTCTAAATTCAAATGCAGTAGATTCCCTTCTCACAACTCCACTTATAGAACTTTTCTACAGATCAGTACTGTGACAACTGTAGTGATAAAGTGGATGTCATGCCATCCCTGCTCACGCAATGTCCTGAGGTCATATTGTGCACCAGCCATTGTGCTACAGTTTGAGGAGGAGGCCCTAAAGAAGAACTACATTCTGCTCTCAGCCCTGAAAATTTTTCTACTAGGTAGGGAAGACAGATTTAGAACAGGGGTCAGCAAAATTTTTATTTTTCCAGTTTAAAATGGGTCCTTATACTCAAGAAACAGTGATAATCATTGTTGCTATGTGGACTATTTTTAAACTTAAATTCTCACAGGAGCAGGCAAGTAGCAAGGCTGGCCTGTTACGAACTGTTAGCAATGGGGAAAAGATTTGCCCTGTGAGATGGGGAAGCCACAGCTCACTCCCAGTGGATTCTTGCCATGTGGAAAGGATGACACAGGGTTGCCAAAGCTTCTGATTCTCCCACAAAATTCAGGAATCTTGATTCTTTTTCAACTGCCAAATCTCTCTCCATTTTAAAATATTAGCAGCTAATCTAAAAATATTTTTAACATTGTGTAAGGGCCAAACAAGAATTGTCTGTGGGTCTGCTGCAGAATCTGCAGGCTGCTAATTTATGACGCTTGCTTTGACATCACCACATTGACTGAGTTTTTTGAATTAACTGGACATATGACCTAATGAATCTCATTTTCATTTGACTTTTCTGGAACTCAGCTTCTTAATCTAAAAAATGGGGATTCATGTCTATTTTCTCAGACTATAAAAAAGAAACTAATGAAATTAGAAATAAGAAAATGATTAAGGAAGTATTTTTTAAAGTACAACATGTGTGACTCTCGCGTTTAGCTGCTTTGTCTAACCAGCTCATTTCAAATCAGAATAGTCCCAATGGTTTAAAACAGATCTCAAATGTCTTTTCTCATTTTTGTAAGATGAGGTGCAGCATTTCTATATGGGTGAACTTATTTGCAAATGTGCCCAATTCTATGTGATATAAACACTGCATTAATGGGTTTTGAGTAAATAATAAAACTACATTCATGTGCATCTGATTTAGTAATTATTTAGAATCATATTAGGCCCCATCTGATGCAGAGGGAATAATTGGCCTTTCTCAGAAGTACAGATTAGCACTTTGTTCTCACTATTCAAACCGGGAGAACTCAATTTGATAAATAGAGAGATTGGTATTGTCTCCACATCAGTTCAGGGAAATGGTTTAAATTGTGAAGGTCAGAACACCCCTTTAATTTCATTCTGGACATCCCTATTTCTGATCCATCACTCAAACAACACTGACAAATAACACTGCAATTTCTAATAAATGACTGCATGAAGCCCAGTTAAGATGCTGAGTCCATTTTGAATTTAGAGACTACAGTTTCACTGAATGACAAATCAAACAGTCCTCAAGTTCTATTTAAACTGGTCTACGTATCTCTTAAGGGGGGAAAAAACCGTGTAACTCTGTAAAGCTTTTCTACAATCAAATTCTGTTCTGTGGTTTTAATTTACTGACCTGAACACCAAAATCTACTTTTAGATGATGCTGCAAGAATCTGGTTAGGATGCATACATTTTAGTCCCTGAAATTAGCACTTTTTGGTAAGATTGTTATGTGGAATCTCTTATTTTAGAATAATGTCGAGTTTCCTTTGAAGAGAAAATTTTTCTGTCTGATAGATAACATGTTTGGGAAACTTGTTGCCTTAATTCATCAGGTTGTCTGTACTTCTTGCCTGTCTTTACAATCAAAGAGACTGAAATGTCCCTTTCACTCTTCGTACAAAGATCTAGCCGGATTATGGGGAAAAAAAGTAAAACTCATGATGAAAAACTCCCATAGAATGTGCCCGTGTAGGCAAATCGATCTGTGAAAAAGAAATGACATATCTAATGTGAAAAACCTCTATACAGAGTTTCAAAGAACACATCATGCCAGGCAACAGATCAGGGATACTTGCAGCTGTGTTTTTGATGTCTATTTTTTTTAAAATCCAGAGATAGCTTCCCTAAAGGAGACTAAACCCTTTGGAGACCTTTATGTGTTTCAGGTTCTTCCATAAGCTCTACTTGGCCACTAATTTGCTTCCATGGAGAGGTGACTTGAAACCACCACAAAAGTCTACCATGTGGATGGACAGATTTTTAACCACTAGTAAACTGACTTTCTTGAAAAAAGAAAAAAAAGTTAAAGCCAGAAAATGACTTTGTGGCCTACATATGAGAAATTTTGTCATAAGATATGCTAGGCAAAAGAGCTGAAAAAGCATGTATTAGAATCTGACCTACTTCTTCCTATTTTGCCAGCTCTGATCTAAAAAAAATGAGTATTTCTTCAAAGTGGAACAATATTTTCAACGCAAGACAAGATATCCTAAAGTATAGCTTGAGACTACAACAGAACACTAGTCATCTTCTCCATGATTAACTTTATTTTCAGATCTTGGCAATTCTTGTTTTCTGTTAGCCTAAAAATGTGCATCACTTGAATTAATCAGTTGGATCAGCCCTTTGTTAAAGTAGCAGGACCTGAGGAGCACACAAAGTATTATACTTCATATTATATAGATATGTAGACATTAATATCTATGTTTTATATGTATATGTATAATTTATATGTATATGTATAATTTATATGTATATGTATAATTTATATGTATATGTATAATTATTTCATATATATAATTCATATGTATAATTAACAAAGCACTATTCTGAAAAAAGATCTTTCTTTTTTAGTGATTTGAAGGCATATTAATTCCTCAAAGCAGAAACAACAGTGCAATTATTAATAATGAAACAACTATTATTTTTTAAAAATTAGAAAATATAATTTTTTCAACTATCTCATTAGATGAAATGGTTTTTTCAGCTCACATTTAAAATATTCTGCCATCAAGTCAAACATTCTTTACCATACAGGGAGAATCACAGCAAACAAACTGCAACAGTAACCTTCCTACCCTGTCTTTAAGTGGACATTTCAGTACATGATAATCACTACACTACTGACAATAAAACAAAGATATGAAATTCAATAATCCTATTCTTTTTTATTTCAAATAAACAATAGACTCATAAAAACTTCTTAATATTGTCATATATTAAAGTAAAACTACAGCTCTCTTCCAGCACTACACATAACAATTTATTGTACCTGAATAATTACTTCAGTTGAATGAAGTCCATATGTTTCAAATAAACCTGAAAGACATTTGTTTTTTTTAATCTAATTCTCCCAGTTAAACAATATTCTAATTAGTCACATATTTCATAAAAGTTACAGGGATGTAATAGCAGCTTGTAAATTGCCTTGCATTGCATAATATATGATTCCATAAATCATCACAAAGCATAAAACAATGGGAAAGACCTACGGCTGGGTAAAAATTAAACTATAAAACAAGATTTCAGCTAAATTTATCATTTCATCTTTCTAAAAGAAGCTATGGCTGGACATCTAAAAGTAAAAGAAGAAATATTTTCCACATTTTTCAGTCCATTTTATTTAGATTGCAGCCATCTTTAGAAACAGTACAGATATACGGAGAAGACAGGATCGCGCAGCCACTGATTTCCATTTTTAAGAGGAATTATTAGCTAACAAAACCAGCTCAGATTTGATTACATATAAAAGGTCTCCATTCCACATGAAGGAGGGCAAGGGGCACAGGATCAGGGCGATGGGAAAAATAAAATAAATAGCACCTAATCACTAACACAATTAGAAATCCAACTGGTTTTTACTCTTCATAGATGACATTAAAACAGAAGAGGCATCTTCTTGCATTGTCTGTATTTATAACACCATTGAAAATATTTTACCTCTATCTTCTTCCACTAAATTCCCATCACTAAAATCCCAGAAATGAGGTAGCATTAACCAAATTGTGCATTTTGCAAATCTTTCCAGAAAGTACCTTCTGTTCTCTTTATTTAATCCTGTGAATTCTGGGAGCTCTGGCAGTCAATCTCTAAATTAGCTACTACTTGCCATGACCCATACATCCTCATTTTGTGTAGCCTTTGTGAGAAAAGTCAATAAAGAATATAGGCTTTTTTCATCCAGATGAACTTATACAAAAACAAATATGCTTACATTTACCAGACGACTTATACAACAACAAAGAGAAAAAAATTTCTGTTTTAAGACAGAATAACTCAAAATCCCAATGAAATATCCTGAGTGTTAATACTGATAGCATTCTGAACATCCTGAGATAGAATAAGTGATTTTTCTTTATATCATGTGTTATGAAATAAAGCATTAGGTTTTTCTTGGCATTTATGCTGCTGAATCTAAAGACATGACTCTACTCCGAAAGGAAGTTCCATTCAGATATTGAAACAGTGATATCCAAATTCTTGAAATCATGCAATCAAGTTTTTAAAATAACAGGTTTCCAAAATCATGTAGGTAATACGTCTACTAAAAACCTCTTCAAACTTCACTTAATTTTAGTTTTAGACTCTGAAAACCTCATAACTTCTTTAATACCTTGGTGCCCCCTTTTGGTGTAGCTAAATCAAGGCTTTTCAATTAAAAAAAAATCATATACACTGTATGTATTCACTCACAAGACATAGTGTTTAACTTGGGAAATGTAAATTCACACTGCTGACGGCTCATGCTTATTACAGCTTTTGTTCTGCCTTTACTATTACCAGTTATTGATCTAAAACATGTGCAAACAAACAAAGCTAACTCTTTGAGTGGGAAAGGAAAGGCATCCGTTCCCTTACTATGCCACTAAACAATTGGCATAGCACCGCTCAAATTCCTTGAGTTCTCATCCCAGTCTTCATGGCAAATAAGTGACCCGTTACCTTTGCTACAGGACATTCAATGGCTCGCTGACGGCTGCATTCAACTTTTTTTTTTTTTTTTTGTCCTTGATATATTTATGCTGTACGTCTCTCTGTTATTCTGAGGAAAGAAAGGCTGGTGAACATGTATAGACCCCAACATCTATTGACAAACAGCAAGCCCAAGTATGGAGACACAGTCTAGTAAACAAGCTTTGTCAAAGGGGAAAAATCAAAGTTAGCATTTGCAAGAGTTTGACCAAAATTTAAGAAAAGGAAAAAAATTAAATATCCTTACGACTTTTCATATGTTAGAGCTGGTAATTATGCCTCAGAAATAAGTTCTTTCCACGTTCAACAGCACTGTGTGAAGAAGACGAGCTGATTTCCAGCAGGGATATTGAATCCTTCCATCTGAAGGACCAATCAAGTGTGAAGTACAGTATAGTTTTAGATTCAATTGAAAGGAAAAAGCTTGACTACTAGTTCATAGCATGACAACTTTCATGGATTAGTTCAGACCCTATTCTCCTCCCTGAAAGGGTAGCACAGCATGAAGACAGTTTTCAATGCAGTAAACTTTAATAGCTGAGTGGGGGAGCCAAAGCTTCCCTTTGGTCTCTATAGAAACAGTATAGCCAAAATTTGAGGCAAAATTAAGGTCTTTGGTCTTAGGTGCTATATCTCCCCTCAGAGGTTTCTTTTTCACAAACAGACTTTGGCCCTTATCAAATGTGCACTCTTTTAGGGGCTACTGTAAGAGGGAAGAGGCAAAACCTACTTCATTATTTTCCCCTCTGAACTCCACACAGGCGGCTATTTCAATGAAATACCAGCAAGCCAGATGTGTGCCGCCTGGTGTCAAAGGCAGGTGGGATCAAATCTAAGGAAAGGCTTTACTCTTTGTTATGTTCGTGTGGGGATTGCAGTTGTTGACAGAAAGTACTTGCTGCTTATCTCTGTGACCGCTGCCTTGTGCCTGCAGCGCTCAGGCCTGAGCAGGCCCCTCCCCTCCTTCTTTCCGTCTGCCTTCCCACTCATCAAGGCCTCTGGGATTTTCCCAGAGCTGCCTCCACAGCGTTCCTTGCTTTGCTCTCCTACCCCCGCTGCCAAATCTTAACTGTTGGAAGAAAGAGGTGTTGCAAATAAGGGCAGTGGAGGTGGCACATACTGGACGTTTTATTAGGAATTTACCATGCTTGGATTTCCTTTGTCAGAATTCTTTGTCAAAGGCACCTAAACCCCCAGAGTGGAGGATTTTCTTCTAACAATGCAACTTTCCTTGCCACTCACATCAGCTATGCTGGAATCTACTGAAAATATTTTTTGGTTCTTTGCTCTCTTCCTAGTTACAGTTTTATCTCCAGGCTCAGTCCTTCTTTACTGACAGGAAAGTGTAGGTAGTGCTGCATTTTCTACTGAAAAAGTAGACTCCAAACATGGGGTAAAGAAAATGGAGGGTTTCTTGCCCCTCAGTCTTATACCCACCGGAGGATGTTCTCTCAGGAGACACACCCATCCTTTAGGAAGGTTAATGGGCTCAGAAACTGATAGAAAATCTCTAAAACAGCATGAATTCATGGATGTCAGAAATATGTTTCTTTCCGAAAATCATATTATTGGCATAATAGAAGGATTAACTTGGAAACTGATCAAATCATCCCTTAAGAACCACAGAGGGAATACAACCCCAAATTGAGGTCCCGTCCTAAAAATCTTCACAAACATATGATTCTAATAATCCTACAGTGCCATTCTTGGCTTGTATCTGGACTATGAGAATTCTTATGTTTATGGAGGAGCCTCAAAAACTGTCTTAGTGAAAGGGCAACTTGTTGAAAACTAACACCAAAAGACATGGCCCAAAAGGACAACTGAAAGCTGACTCCAAATGTGAGCCATTTTGAGTGGTTTGAGCTGCCACCCAAAGGAAAATGACACTATTAAAACTGACAATAAACACTAGAGGTCATTTTTTTTTTTTTTTTTGTATTTGAAAACCAAGAGGCATTGGACAAGCAATTGAAAGGAGAAAAACTAGAAAGGGGAGGGAGTCATTGACAGTGGAAGCAGCAGGGTTTGAAGTGGAGATAGAGGAGCTATTGGTCATGGTGGCAAGGACAGTAACAGTACTTGCACAGGTAGGAAGCAGTGACTTACAAAGTTTCTCAGGGCACTTCAATCTGTTCACTTTCACAATTAGAGAGGAGGGGACATTTACCAAATAGAGCAGATGACAAAATCATTCCTGTATCTTTGTATCTCACCCATATACAGTTACATCTACGAAGCACCATATTTAAGGAAGCACAAAAGCATGTATATAATGCCTTATAGAAATATTTTTGTCAACAGTCATTTAAGAATTTAAAGAGTATAAGCCTCACAGTGCCTGAAACATCTGCCAACACAGGAAGACTTATTTCAAAGAAGATACTCTATAGCCAAGATATTCTTGGAGTATTTGTAATTTTAGTTTTTGTTTATTGCTTGAAATTACTCCAAGTGCTTATTATCACTTTTAAATGACCTAATATTGAGTCATATACACAGTAGGCACTTCGTACTGTTTGCTGTGTGGATGAATAAATCATGAAAACATCAATAGCAAGATAACTAAGACAGTTTCCTTTGGCTGCATTCTTTAAAGAATTAATCCATTCATGTACTCCTTCATTCAACCAGCATTTGTTAACTCAGTAACATAGAATGGATGTGGGGTGTGTGTGTGTGTGTGTGTGTGTGTGTGTGTGTGTGTGTGTGTTGGGGCATTCCCAGTGTTGACAAAACTCAATGTAATCCTGCTAGCACTCATCAATTTATTATCCATCTGTGGCACATCCACCAGACTAATAGGAAAACACAAACGGCCAAGAAACACTTAAAATGTATTTTAATATTAAAAGAATGCTAATCAAAACAATGAGACAGATATCACTAATTACCTATACTGGAGTTGGTGCAAGTAGACAGACTTTCAGTAGAGAATTTTGTCAATCTTAAAAGCATTAATCTAACTTTTTCACTTAGCCATTTAATTCTTAGGAATGTCTCCTAAGGTAGTAGAATGTGCATAAAGATTAAGTGACCAGGATGTCATTATATTATTATTTGTGTTAATAAAGGAGAAAACAATCTCAACCAAGGGCTTGGAAACATTATGCTAGTCATGCAATGAGATAGAAAGAAGCTATAGAAACCACTTTTGGGAAGAATATTAGCATGGAAAGATGTTCAGAAAATATTAAACAGGAAAATAAAAAGCTTAGCAAATCTTTACCAATTTTGAGTATCAAAGTAACTCATACTTGGTAGATATTGGGAAAACAGAAGAAAAGTTTCAAAGGGTAAGGGGAACAAGGGACGGGGAATGGGAAGGAAGGGGAAAAGGAAAAAGAAGAGAATAAAAGGAAAAAATGGAAACAAAACTTTTGTAAATAAGGAGGGGAAGAAGAGTAAAGAGGGGGATGAGGAAAAAAGAATCAACATATATTATCTACAGGTACAAACTCCCTACTATGAATGTGATCATTACATATATCAAAAGTGAACTAATAATATTATTTTTTTTAAAAAATTCATAATGATAGTGATTCAAATCAAACAGAATGGAAGAGAGTTGAAAGTAAAAGTCCAACGTGGTATGAGAAATGAACACTTTTAGTGGCTTGATACACATGTTCCCAGAATTAGCTCTTTTGGATATGCAAATGTAAGCCATAAATTGAGTAGAAGTTATGGAATGCAATATAAACAAGATTCGAAGCTATCTTCTTCATTCCTACCTCTTTAAGGAACAAAACACACTCAAACCTTAAACCTTTTCTTCCCATATCACTATCTACAGCTTTTGACACTGCATAGAGTACCATACTGCTCAGTCAAATTGGAATTTGAAATAAACAGTGAATGTTTTTGCATGAAGTACATATTGCATGGAACATAGTACCAAAGATATAACACTAAAAAGATATGCACTGATAATTTCAAATTGCAACTGAACCAAGCATCTTGTGCTTTGTATTTGCTGTACCTGGAAATTCTGGTTGAAAAGCACAGCAAGAAGAAAAAGAAGTAAAGGAGATGGGGAAGTTCTTTCCTGGCTGATTCTCTGCTCGGCTGGCTTTTCACCACTTGGACCCAGCAGGTGTTCAAGGCTGGCTCTTTCACAGATGCTTTTGTGATTTCATCTGAGACCTCATATCACAGAGGACCACTAACTTGTAGATCTCTCCTGCATGTGTGGCTCTCATCTATTCCCCAGGGTACTTGCACATCTCTTGCTCTGACAGCTTTAGGGAGAACAGGCATATCCCAACACAGCAGTGACACTTTTCCTCCTGCTGTTGGAGCACTAAGAGGCTTGTTACATTTGCCAGCTAAGAGTCGTTCACAGTTTCACCATGTCTGCCCAACTGCAAGGGATGCACACCAAAGTCTCTAAGTGCATCCTCAAAACTCCCCTCTCCTGAGGATATACAGGCAGAAGTACTGTATCTCTTCTTAAGGAGATGGGGCTTACAGCACAGCACTCCTGAACCAAATCTTCCTAACAAAGCTTCCCAGTCTCTAGCAGCTAGATTTTTTAAAAACCGCGTTATAGAAGGATTTATGGGCTTGAAAGTCAGTTATTAGCTCTTTACTTTGAAATTCATACAAGGTTGGCCTGTCTCACTAATTACTTCATTGCCTGTTGTATTTTGATGCCTCAATCAAAACGTCTAATTTTTGTTCCATTAACACTATTACTAATTCCTCTAGTCAGCCTTCTTACACGCACCACAATTGCAAACCTTCTTGACAGTCCTCCTACCTTGCCTTGCCACCACCACCATTACTGATATTTAAGGTTTCCAACATCAGTAATTCTCGAATCGCGGTCCCTGGAAAAGTAACATCAATGTCACCAGGGAAGTTACTACATGTTTCACTCAGTTCATAACCAATTACTCAATAGCCATCACATTTTTCACTGCCAGCAAATAAACTCCCTTTGAAATTCATATGAAAGCTACAAGCGTCAGATAGCAATTTCTTGAACTTTCTGCTACCAAATCTACAGACCTACTTATAGTTTTGCCCATGCTTCTCTCTGATTCAACTAAAGAGGATGTCTGCTTTTTAATGCTATTCCTGCCACCCAAGCTTTGAATCTCAGCCTCTCTGGCTACTCAGGAACCTCCACTTAGTGATCATGATTCTACTGTTTATTCAAATTTAAAAATTATTATAGTCAAAGACACCTTACCATTAAGCCCCCTCAAAATACTTTCTCTCACTTCCAAGACACTTATCCCACCCTTCTTGCCACTTTTTGAAGCAGTTCTTCAAATCGTCTTTCATGAATGTCTTTAATTGCACAGTCATGGCTGCCTGAATGTCCTGATTTAATTCAAAACATTTACTCTCTGTGGCCAGTTTGACTTTGGGGAAGAGCCAGGAGTCACACAGCGTCAGATCTGCTGAAGAAAGTGGGTGAAGTCACAGTGTAATATTTTTATGAGCCTGCCTTACTATCAGATGGCACTTGGCAGCAGCATTCACCAAGTTTTCTATCACATCTCATAAACACACTCCTGAAACTTTGAGTTTGAGTGTTTTGAGGAGGGTTAAAGACAATGCATCTTTTACTGCAGTAAATTTTTAAAAATTTATACATTCACTGTATAGTTTGAACAAACCTCATACATGCTGATCATTGTCAATCCAAAACCCTAATTGTGGAAGGTTAAAATAAACTTACTCATAGCACTTTGCATTATCTTAAGAAAATATGGACCGTGGAATTGCTGGGTCATATGGTAATTTTTTATTTAACTTCCTAAAAATTAAGTTTATTTGTACAATTTAGCTATACATAGTGATCATATTCATCATAGGGAATTTGTCCCTGTACATGATATATCTTAGATCCTCTTTTTTCCCATTCCCCTCCTTTCTCTTCAATCACTCTTCCTCTCTTTACAACAGCTTGTTTCCAATTTACCCTTTTTTTCTCATTTTCCCTTCAATCCTTCCAATTCCCCTTTCCTTTTGAGCAATTATTTCCTATTTCACAATATCTATTATACATTTTTGTTCTTATTTACACTTTTAGTTTCTCACACTAGAGAGACAATGAGATATTTACACATATGTGTCCGACTTGTTTCACTTAAGAGTATGGTCTCAAGTCCATCCATTTAGCTATAAATGTCTCAAGTTTATCCTTCTTTATGACTGAGTAGTACTCTATTGTATAAAGAAAACCCACATCTTTTTTATTCATTTGTCAGTTGATGGGCATTTGGGTATTACAAACTGTGCTGCTATAAACATGGGTGCATATATAGCTGTTGTATGATGCTTTTAACTCTTTTGAGAAGATACCAAGAAGAGGGATAGCTGAGTCAAATGGAACCTCTAGTTCTAGTGTTTTGAGGAATCTTCACACTAATTTCCACAGTGGTCGCATCAGTCTACACTCCCACAAACAGTGGAGAAATGTTCCTTTTTCCCGCAAATCCGTGAGCATTTGCTGTTCATTGGTTCATTGATAATAGCCATTCATTCTGGGGTGAGATGAAATCCCAGCATCATTTTAATTTGCATCTCACAAATCATCAGTGATGTTGCACATATTTGCACGTATTTATTTACTGTTTGTACATCTTCTGGGAAGTGTCAATTAATTTCAGATGCCCAATTTTAGATTGGGTCTTTAAATTTGGGCAGTCTGATTCTTTTTTAGTTCACTATGTACTCTTAGATATTTATTTTGTCTAAAGAACAATTGGCTGTATTTTTTCCCATTCTGTGGGTCATCTCTTCACTTTGTTGGTGACTTCTTTTGCTGTGCAAAAACTTTTTAATAAGATGAGATCCCAGTTGTTAATTCTTTGTAATATTTCCCGTGTAATCTGGGTTTTGTTCATAAAGTCTTTGCCTACACCTATGTCTTCAAGATTTCTACCTATTCTATCATCCAGCAGATTTAGTGTTTCTGTTTTAATATTTAGGTCTTTGGTCCATTTTGATTTTAGGTTAGTGCCTAGTGAGAGACATGGGTCTAGTTTTAGTCTTCAGCATGTGGAAAGCCAGTTTTTCCAGCACCGTTTATTAAAGAGGCTATCTTTCTTGCAGTGAACATGTTTGTCTCCTTTGTCAACGATAAGGTGGCTGAGTGTGTTTGGAGTTGTTTCTGCATCTTCTGATCTGTTCCACCGATCCTCAGGTCTGTTTCATTTCGTTCTGCTTTGATTTTGTTTGTTTATTTGTTTGCCAGTACCATGCTGTTTTTATCAAAGTAGCTTTATTTAACTTTTTGAGGAAATGCCAAACTGTTTTCCACAGCAGCAGGTCTTTTTTACAGTCCCACTGGCAATGTACCAGTGTTTCAGTTTCTCCACATCCTTATTGTTATGGTTCATATGTAGATATCCCCCCAAAGCTTCATGCAGTCATGGGGGTGGGTTCTAAATTTTGTGATTGATTCATGCTCCAATGCTGGGATTATCGGTGTGAGTGCTACACCACCCTGGGGTGGGGAGCCTGCATACAGTATGAGGGAGGGAAAGAGGCTTGCTCTCTGCTGCTCCTCCCTCTTTTGCTCTTGGTGCTTTTGCTGTTTTCTGCAGCCATGAACTGTTGCCCTTTGCCATGTGCCACTCTGCCTTGGACCCAGCCAAATATGGACCAAAATCTCCACAATCAGTGAGCTAAATAAACCTTTCCTCCCTTAGTTCTGGGCATCAGGTATTTTTTTCTCAGCACTGAGGGAAAAGTAACCAAGACACTAACACTTATTTTTATGTGTGTTTTTTATTCTAGCTATCTGAATGGATATGAAGTAATATGTAACTGTGGTTTGGATTTGCATTTCATTAATGACAAACGACTGAGCATCTTTTCATGTGTTAACTGGCTGTTTGTACATCTTCTGGGTGAAATTTATATTCAAACATTTAGCTCATTTTATAAAACATTTTTATTTGTGAGTAGTTCTACATTTACATGAAAAATTGCAAAGAAAGTTCCTATATACTCTTTTTTTATTTTAAAACTAAAAGGAGGAAAACATTAACAGATACACAACCTTTTACAAAATAGCAAAAGAACAGTACAGACAATACAGTGTTACAATCAAAGTGATAAGAAATTAACAATGCTTGTTGTATTACATATTGATGTCTTCAAAGTGGTTTCTCATGAAAACAGATAGAGACATGCAATACTGATCAATCAACGACTCATTAACAGTTTCTTTCAGCAAAGAAATGGAAGACAGCAGACCAACTATGTTAACTATCCTATATATACATACATAAATATTTCTCCTTCTTTCCCTTCTCTTTTCCCACATTCCAGGTGCCCTTTACACTTGAGTATTTTCCTATCATTTCACAATGGCTATCATACCTCTGAGTTTTTAGTAACTCTTTCAAGTTTTACACTAGTGAGACAATGAGGTGTTTGCACATGAGGGTCTGATTTATTTCACTTATGAGTATGGTCTCTAGTTGTGACCATTTACCTATAAAAGCCTTGAGTTTATCTTTCTTTATAGCTGAGTAATATTCCATTATATAAAAGTACCACAATTTTCTTATCCAATCCTCGGTGGATGGACATTTGGGTTACTTTCACAATTTAACAATTACAAGTTGTTCTGCTATGAACATAGGTGCACATATATCACTGTGATATGATGTTTTTACTTCATCTGGGAAAATACCCAGAAGGGGGATAGCTGGGTTGAATGGGACCTCTAGTCCTAGTTTTCTGGGGAATCTCCAAACTGATTTCTACAGTGGTTTCACCAGTCTGCATTGCCACCAACAGTGGAGAATGGTTCCTATTTCTCCACAGCCTCACCAGCATTTGTTGTTGGATGATTTCTTAATGCTAGCCATTCTTACTAGGGTAAGGTGGAATCTCAGCGTTGAGTGGCTTGGGTCTGGCTCCTGCACACATCCTGAACTGACTAAGAAGCAGTACCAGGCAGGCTGCGACCCGCTCCCACCCCAACGGTTCCCAGCTGAAACTCATGGAGAGATGGTATTTCCCATCTACTTCCTGGGGGCAGAGCGGATGACCCAGGACCCTGCTGCCATTACAGTCTGAGTCTCTTCCCTCCGTGCACCCACATCAGACAGGAATTCCTCACTCAGAAGCCCTGGGGACTGCTTGTACCGGGGTTCGTGTGTGGGCACTCCCTGCATGTGCCCTGCACCAAGTGAGAGAGCACTCCAAGAGCTGCTGGTCTGTGCTTTACTTGTGCCTGGCCCCCCTGGGGGTAGCAGGTGTGTGCAGTCTGTGATTGCTGTCCATCCTACTCTCATCTGGCTCCTGTAAATGTCCTGAACTGACTGGAGACACAGAATCAGGTGGTTCATGTCTGGGTTTGGCCTGTACCCTGAACTGCCTGGGGACATAGGTCCACTGGACTGGGATTGTCACACCAGTGCAACCTGAGTCTGGGCCATGCACATGCCCTGAACTGCAAGGGGACGCTGGATTCGATGGTCTCCCATCAGCTGACACTAATGCCCACGTCTGAGACATGGGATAACTAGATACAAATAAAAAACTGCCAGAAAACCCCAGACTAAGTAGTGCTTCTCAGCAGACACTGAGGGGCAAACCTTACCAACAGAAAAACTAGGGACACTAGAGATGTTTGCTGTGCAGCCACTGAAGAGGGAAACTGAGCTTGCTGCATCCAGTAGCAAACATGACAAAACGAAGGACTAAAACACAATCCCAGAACTCCACCCCACTGAGAACAAGTCCAGGAGACATCAACATAGGAGAACTTGCTAAACACATGCCAGAAATACCCAAAATGATTATAATGGAAGTAAAGAAACAACTCCATAAGGCCATAGAAGAGATCAGATCAGATATAATCTCTCAGGCAAAAAATTAAATAACAATAATAATGAAAGAACTGCTCAAAAGTCTGAAGAAATATGTAAGAAAATAGAACAAAGGCAATAGACAGACGCATTAAATGAAAATTATAGAAAGGACTTAGAACACATGAACCAGACTCAAAGAGACTTCCAGGAAAACAAAGCTTCCATTGAAAGCTGTCAAAACCGCTTGAATGAAGCTGAAGATAGAATCTCAGACTTTGAAAACAGCATGACAGCTAGTGACCATGAAAGAATGGATATCGGAAAATCAACAGGTATCTAGGAAAAATCAATTCAACAGCTGCAAGGTGAGGCAAAGAGGAATAATGTACAGCTAATAGGAGTCAATGAAATAGCAGGAGGCAACACAACTGATATAAAAATAATTTTTGCAGAAATAATAACAGAAAACTTCCCAAGCATGGAAGCAGAACCTGATATACAGGTAAATGAGGCATACAGAACTGCAACCAACCACAACCAAAATAAAACTACACCCAGACATATAATAGTCAAGTTCCCAGATCTCCAGCAAATGAACAGAATATTAAAAGCTGCTAGAGAAAAGAAACAGACTACCTATAAAGGAAAGCCCATCAGAATCACGGCAGACTTCTCAGCACAAACCATCCAATCGAGAAGAGCTTGGAGGAAAGTATTACAGTCCTGAGACAAAACAGGTTCCAGCCAAAACTGATGTTCCCTTCCAAACAATCCCTGTATACTCTTTAACCAGCTCCCAACAGATACCTCTCACTAACCATGTTGCAGTTGTCAAAACTGAAAAATTATTTCTGCTACCAGACTATTAACTAAACTATAGCTTTCACTGAGATCTCATCAGTTTTTCAACTAAAACTCTTTTTCTCTTCTAGGTTTCAATACAGGATAGCAGATTGTTCCTTGCTGTCACATCTCTTTAGTTTCCTCCAACCTGTGATAGCTTCTTGGTATTTCACGGTTTTCATGATCTTGACAGTTTGGAATAGTACAGGTGGCACACTTTGTAGAACATTCCCCAATTTAGGTTTGCCTGATGTTTTTTCACAAATATACTGAAATTATGGATTGTTTTGAAGAAAAGCCCAGATATGAAGTGTCCTGTTCATTGTATCATACCATGGAGTCCATGACATTAATTTGACTTATCAATTGTAATGTTAAACTTCATTGTTTGGTTAAGATTTCGGCCAGGCTTCTCCTCCATGAAGTGCCTATTTCTTTCTTTTCATACTACTTCATTGGAAATATTCAATAAGTCCAGTACATATTGAAGAGGATGGAAACTAACCTCTACCTTTTGGAGAGAGAAGAATTTACATCTATTATTTGGAGTTCTTCTCGGAGAAAGATATGTCACTGGTCCTTCACTTATTCATTTAATCTATCATTTATTATTTATATCAGTATAGATGCATGGGTGTTTACTTTTGTTGATGGGTTATATATACTAATACCAGCATTGGTTTTTCTGCTTAAATCATTACAGCTATGGCTCTTCAAGGTTGGTTCCTGAGTCCCTTAAAATCTTTCCCTCTCTCCCTTTCTTCCTTCCTTTCTTTCTGTCTTTATTTGTAGCACTTTATGACACTACGTGATACACAGACCTCATCTTATATTTCCCCCATTGCTCTAGAATTATCCATTCCTCCAAGGGTTCCTTTTCCTCTAGAATATTATTTAGAAAATGAAGTCTAGATGTCAAGGATACTAGTTGATATAGATCTTTCAATTTCTAGGCCATTTCAGTGGACAGAGTGAGGACATTTTTATATGTACAAGAAAGTAAATATTGTACATATGTATAGTTCTGTGTTTATTGGTCCACATAAATAAATATATGTGCACATACATAAATACAAGGTTATAATATCTCCAACTGTAATCAGGTATGAGTATTCATTGTAGCATCTCTTTTTTGCTTATTTATAATTTCTTTCTCTGCCAGCATGAATCCCAAAACTTTTAATCCACATTTAGATTCGTATCTGTGTTGGTTAACCCCCTAATACATGTAGTTACTTTTAAATTGTTAATTTTTAGCTCCTTACAAAACAAATTTAGCAACTAGAGTAAAATGCTCACATATAGTATTTTAAATTTACCCTTACACTATTCAGGGAAAACGGTGATTTTGAAAGTTACGGATGGCAGTTCCTTTCCCTAGCCCTTCATGTGAAGTTATCTCGGACATTTTTAGCACCAGTTCTTTTACAGTCTACATCCTGTGATTCCCTGACATACTGATTGTCTTTGTTTTTAACTGATGAAATTTATCTTAGAGCAGTGTTGTTTACAGCAGAAAGAGCAGAAAGCACTGAGTTCCCCTGTACCCTTACCTCCCCTCACACATAGCCTCTCCAGTTACCAACATCAGCAGCAGAGTGGTGTGTTTGTTATAACTGATCAACTTACACCAACACATCAGTATCACCCAAAGTCCATAGTTTGTATTAGCATTCACTCTTGGTGTTATATGATGGATGGATTTGAACAAATGTGTAGTGACAAGTGTCATACCATACCAAGCAATTTCACTGCCTTAAAAATCCTCTGTGCTCTGCCCATATGTCCTTCCCTCACGCTCAGTCCTTGATAACTACTGATTCCTTTAGCATCTCCATAGTTTTGCCTTTTCTGGAATGTCAGATATTTGGAATAGTACAGTATGTATGTAACCTTTTCGGATGGGTTTCTTTCACTTAGTAATATGTACTTAAGCTTCCTCCACGTCTTCTCATGGCTTGATAGTTCATTTCTTCCGAGAGATGAGAAATAATCCATTTTCTGAATGTAGCACAGTTTATCCTTTGACCTACTGAAGAACACCTTGGTTGCTTCCAAGTTTTGACAATTATCAATAAAGATAGTATAAAGACCTGTGTGCAAGTTTTTGTGCAGACATAAATTCTCAAATCATTTGGGTAAATATCTTAGGGGTACAATTGCTGAATCGTATGAGAAGACCATGTTTCATTTTGTGAACAACTACCAAATTATCTTCTAAAGTTACTCTTCTTTTGGACTCCCACCAGTGATAAATGAGACGCCAGGTTGCTTCACATCCTTGCCAACATTTGGTGATATTATGGGGTTTAGGTTGTTCTATGGTTCATCTTTTTAAAAATGCACATAGACAAAAATTACTTCCGTGTGAAGTAGAGCTTTATAGATTTTGACAAAGCATACATTCATTTGCCTGTCTACTACCATACAGGACAGTTCTGTTAGTCTAAAAATATTATGTTGCCCCTTGATAGTCAACCTTGGTATCCTGACAATCACCAGTTTCCATCCAGTTTTGCTCTTTCTGTAATATCAGGGAAATGGAATGACACAATATGTAAGTTCTGATCCAAATTGTTGTATGAAACTAATAGCTCTTTCCTTTATGCTGCTGATTTGTATTCAGTTGCATGAATGCACCACACTGCATCAATCTAGATTCTACTAAAGAGGCAGAACAGTGGGCTTTATATTTCAAGACATTGGTAATTACGGGGTCTGGCTGGGCAAACCATGATACACAGGGCATGCCTGAAGGCTGGAAACTTAGCCTGGAGCAGACAATGTAGGCCACAGGTGAAATCTATTCTTCCTCTAGAAAACACAGTTTTGGTCTTAAAAATCTACTGACAGATTAGATGAGGTTCATCCAGATTATAGTGTTAAATATTCTGTACTTAAAATCAAAGGATTATAGATGTGAGTCTCATTTACAATAGACTTTTGTTGAGACACCTACATCAGTGTTTAACAGAATAAATCAATAGAATAAATTCAGCTTAGCTAAGTTGACACATAAAACTAACCATCACACACTTTTCCCGTGAACTACTGAAGATGTCCCTTGGACTAGTTAATATAGAATTCCCTTAGAACACGGTAGATACATACATTGTAGTATATTATGTTCACACATTGAAACACCATCTCACAAAAAGAAGCCCTACATAGCATGATTCACAGTGGACGATTCCACAAGGCTACATTTACTTCTTCTGTTAGAAATCAAGAGAGTGGTTTCCCTTAGGGTAACAGTGCTTAGAAAAAGGCAAAAGTAGAGGGGTTCTCTTTGCAGAGTTCTGACATTTGATCCGATTTCTTCTTACACAAGTGTATTCCCTTTGTCACAGTTCATCAGGCTACATTCTTATGACTTGGACATTTTTGTATGCAGGTATTGTATGTCAATAACAAGCTCAAAAATTTTGCCTGAGGGTCAGAGAACCTGGCTTTGTACCCTGTCACTACCACTTGGAAGTGGTATTGTCTTGGAAGTTGTTATGTCTTGGAAGAGTTACTGTCTCATTTCAGCTTCTTATCTTTAAAAGAGGATGGCAACTTTTTACATACACATTGTGAGGACTAATTAAATAATACATAAGAGAAGGGTATTTTAATTCATAGAAAGCATATGCGTTTACACTGATTTAAACATTCCACAATGTATACATGTATCAAAACATCAGGTACTCCATAAATATGTACAACTTCTATGTTTTCATATATCAGTTAAAATTTTTTTTAAATCTCAGAAAATGCATATATTGATGACAGTGTGTATCTCAGTGGATTCCAGTGAGAAGTGAAAAGATTTCACATTTTTATCTAAAGAAACTTGGTACAAGGACAAAGACAGTACCCAGAAAAATAATATGGTAAGTGATTATTACTTGAAGGGGGTATGATTAATAAAAGGAGTACACTAAATGCAAGCAATTATGACTAACAAATAATTCTATAAGAGGTAATCTCTAGATGCTAGTGTACTTGCAGTGTACTTTGCTGAACTTTAGCTAGATTTCTACCTGATCAAGGAAAGGGTATACAGCAGTTCCCTTATCTGTGGCGGACATATTCCATGACCCTCAATGGATACCTGAAACTGTGGATAGTACCAACCCTTCCCCATATTATGTTCTTTTTCTATGCATAAACATCTCTGATAAAGCACACAAAGAGACTAACTAATTGTAACTAAAAATAAAGTAGAAGAATTATAACAATATATGGTAATCAAACAGCCAGCATTATGATCCTTCTCTAGGCATGGTTATTCAATTTGTTGAATTCTGTGAGCCACTCAGTATTGTTGTAATAAATCTCTTTTTTGAGGTTTGAGAAGACAAAATTAGCCTCTATTACTGACAACCAGAGGCATCTAGATGCCACCATACACACTTTTCAAAAATAAACACTTTTTTAAAAAAGAAAAAACTCACCAAGTAAAATGACCAAAACCTAGATCTTTAAGAGATAATGAAATACAAATGGCAAATAAATACATGAGAAAATGTTCAACATCATGTCATTCGAGAAATGCAAATTAAAACTATACTGAGATTCCACCTTACCCCAGTAAGAATGGCTAGCATTAAGAAATCAACCAATAACAAATGCTGGTGAGGCTGTGGAGAAATAGCAACCCTTCTCCCTTGCTGGTGGGAATGCAGACTGGTGAAACCACTGTGGAAATCAGTTTGGAGATTCCTCCGAAAACTAGGTCTAGAGGTCCCATTCAACCCAGCTA
>NW_004955489.1:7902970-7923683 GCF_000276665.1 Chinchilla lanigera
ACCTGCATATGCAAACACCACATTGTTTCACTAGTGTAAAACCTGAAAGAGTTAATAAAAACTCGGAGGCATGTTGCCCATTGTGAAATGAAAGGAAAATGCTGAAGGGTAAAGGACAACTGGGATGTGGGAAAAGAGAAGGGAAAGAAGGAGAAATTTTGTATGTATGTATATACAGGATAGTTAACATGCTTGTTCTACTGTCTTCTATTTCTTTGATGAAACTGTCAATGAGTCCTCGATTGATCAATATTGCATGTCTCTATCTGTTTTCATGAGAAACCACTTTGAAGATATCAATGTGCAATACAACAAGCATTGTTAATTTCCTACCACTTTGATTGTAACTCTGTATTATCTGTACTGTTCTTTTGCTATTTTGTAAAAGGTTGTCTATCTGTTTATGTTTTCATCCTTTTATTTTTAAAATAAAAGAAGGATCAAGGAGACATCTACCAGAATAATAATAAAAAAAGAATCCACTTGAAATATTGAAAATGCATATTCATCAAAGTATTTGAGCATATACCAATAAGACATACTACCCTATCAGAGGTGAGTCTTTGCTAAAGATTGTTACCAAAAAGCAGTGTTCTGCTCTTGCAGAACAAAAGTAAGGTGTGGCCCTCCATAAACAGCCACACAAACCTAAGGCTCTTTCTATGTCTGCTTCATTTACATTATTTTAGTTTTAAAATGTCCCAAGCTCTGCGTACCATTAAATCTTGACACAAACGTATTTTTCTCATATTCTTACACAGGAAGAATCAATAAAGCACAAGTCAGACCTACAAGGACCAGGACTATTTGACCCACCAGTAATGAAAATATTTCAGAAGATAGTGGTATTCCTCCAGTTTGAATGCTCATTTTCAAATTGTTCCAAATGCTCCACCAGATATGAAGCCAAGGATCTCTAAGATACATTACCCTTGAAATTTAGAATCACTAATAATGATATCCACAATTGGTAAAGGGCACAATACTAATACCTGACACTAAATGAGTGCCTATTATGTGCAGAATACTACATTTATTCCTATGGTGTGTGACCAGAACAATGAGCAGTTAACAAGGCAGGCCCTAGGAGCTATCATGCCACTGGGAAAAAACAAATTGAGACCACCCCCTCAAATAAAGTAGCTGTGTGAAGAGCAGGTTTGGAGTTGTCATAACTTCATTTTTAATTCCATCCCATAGTGTGTTCCTTAAACCAATTATTCCACTGGTACTGAATTATAACAGTCAGCAGAGGCTTTATATAGATGCCCACTCTGCCTACTAAAAGAACAAGAAAAACTGGCAACAACTTGGGCCTCGAGTCTGGCTGGCACCACATCATTGTACATCCTGTTCTTCAGCCTGGAAAGTCCATAAACTCAGTAAACATCTACCAGTGGATTTGTGAATTCAGCAGAGTTCATTTCATATTGTGTAGTTAGCTAATTGTCAAGGATGTTATTGGTTTTTCAAATAAGCATCATGAAATGCAGGTACTCTTGTTTTGCTGAATTTAATACAAATGTTTTTGATGTCTCACCATTAAAAATGAGGTTTGCAAAAAATGAGCCTAACTATAGTTTTTGAGAGATACTTTGCATGAAGCAAAGGAAGTCCCTTTTCATTCTTATTTGTCAAATTATTGTTTTCCTAATCATGGAAAAGGATTCCTTTTGTGAACTCTTCTATATGCATTCAGATGAACATATTTTGTCTCATTTAATCTTTTAATATAGTGAATCAAATTAATGCATTTTCCAATAATGTTAGGAACTCCTTCTCTTCTTGGCTTAAAGAAACTTTGTAATATATTTTTTCTATACTGCATCTTGGTTTGCTGGTAACACATTTCTGGATTTTTATATCTGTGTTCACAAATGAGATCAGCTCATAATTTTCATCTCTCAGACTGTTCTAAACAGGCAAGGGGAGCACGAAAAAGGAGTTAAAGTGCTTTCTTTCCTTTTCAGTTCACTGGGAAATTGAGTAAATTCTTAAGGGAAATTATCTATGTAAATATTTGGATCCAGTAGTGTCACTGTGAATTTTTTTTTAATTTACAAGGCTATTAGGACACTCTATATCTTCTTTCATTTATAACATTCTTCTTGTAATTTAACACCTTTTCTATGTTTTCAGCTGAATCAATATTTTTTTCATTACAATCCCTTAATATGTATTTAATTCCTGATGCAACCATAGTTTTTTTTTTAATCCCTAAACCTGGTTCTTTGAACTTCTACCTTTGTAATTAGTAATAGCACCAGAAAACAATCCACTTTATTGATCAAAGAAACACATCTTTCTTTTTTTTTTGGTTTTTCTCCAGTACCGGGAACCGAACTCACAACCTTGCGCATGCCAGGCAGGCGCTTTTGCTGCTGAGCTAAATCCCCAGCCCCAAAGAAACAGATCTTATCATTCATGATCCTATCATATCTTTAATTTCTATTTAAATTTTTGTTTTTATTAACTCCTCCTACTACAACTTAATAATTAGTTTTTATTGTAATTTTTTGTTCTTATTCTAATTTCTTAAATTAAATTCTTAGCTCATTATTTTTTTTTCTCTTTTGGAGATGGAGTCTCACTATGTTACTCAGGTTGGCCCTGAATGCTAGGCTCCAGGGACCTTCTTCCTTCAGCCTCCTGAATCGCTGGGACTGCAGATGCATGCCACTGCATCTGGATTCTCAGTATATCTGTGGCTGCATCCCATAAGTTTTGATACGTTTTAATATGATTTCACTCTGTTATATATTATGATTTCTTCTCAGATTTATTGGAGTTTTCAAATGTATACAAAAATAGAGAAAGTGTAATAAATTCTCATGTATTCTTTACTCAATATCTTTTTTATTAGATAAAATTCAGAGAACATAAAATTAACTCTTTTAAAGTACACAGTTCAGTGGCATTTAGTACAATTACAATGTTATGTAACCATTGCCTGCATTTAATTCCAAAAAGTTTTCATCACTCTAAAAGGACTACATAGTCTCTCCCATTTATCTCTCTGCAGGACTTGGTCATTGTTATAGCTGGATCAAAATGTCCCTCAACAATCTCATATATTTGGAAGGTGATTGGATTGTGGAGTCTCTACATTCATGAGTGGATTCGTTCACTGATGAGCCCAGTAGCTAAATGTGCTGTTAGAAGGTGGGGGCAGGTTGGAAGTGGGTCATAAGAGTGTAACACAGAAGGGCATATCTCTATCGCAAATTCCTCCCTTCTGTTTTTGCATTCTGACTGTCATGGAATGAGCACCGTTACATCTGCCATGCCCCTCTGCCATCCTTTTTCTGCCCTGGAACCAGCTGACCATGGACTGAATATACTGAAACTGTCAGCCAATTTAATCCCTTTAAATTGTAAGTGTTGGGTGTTTGTCCCAGTGATGGGAAAGCTGACTAATACAGTAATCAATATTATTATAAATATTATTAAAAATTCAAGGTCTTTATATATTTTATGAGTTTTGATCCATTGCAGTTGGTATTCCTGTTCGTATTCAAGTACTAGGTGTTCACAGAGTAGGAGTCTACCCTTTTCAGGTTAGTTCTTCTGTCTTTTGTGCATGACTGTTTTCATCTTTGATAGCTCCATTGCTTTTATGCATAACAGGGTGTACAAGGTCCATACTGTCCTTTCTTCTTTTACCCCAAATCTAAAATGAGTTATTCCTTCAAGAAGCCCTTGATGCCTTTCTGTGGGGAATTACGTACTATAATAAGGGTGCTAAGGGTGTTCATTGCCATACGGATTTCATTATTTCTTGTACTTTTCAGTGAAAAGAGCTAAGAAAAATGTCCTTTCTGAGTTAAATTTTTTTCTCTTTGAAGTACATGTTTGGTAATTCTTTTAGTGAGGAATTATGGGGAAAAATATACAACTTATACCATCAGATATATTCAAGATTTTTGAAATTTTGTTTTATTTAAATTGTATTGAATGTTTTAAAATTTTTAACATATTCATAGGTAATTTTTAAAATAATGAAAATAAAAGATAGTAAAAGTAGTTTTTATTGAGGCATAACTTTCATACAGTGAACTGTACAGGTATTAAGCATAGAAGTTGATGAATTTTTACATATGTATAACCCATTATAATCATCATCTAGTTTCTGAAAATGTTTTTAAATGTCATAGAATTTTAATTTTAAGGTAGTTTTGCTTTACATGGTGATACTGTTCTATTGTCTTATGATTTTATTTTTTGTTCTTATTATATCTGATACCCATCTAGTTCTTATTTTCTAAAACTTGTATATCTTCACATATAACAGCCTTTTTAATTTGTAGTCCCTGATGATTAATAATGTTGAAAATTTCCATGTTTATCTATTGACCATTTTAGATCTTTTTTTCTAAAATACATATTGAAAATTTTGGCTACTATCTTAATTATGCTGGTTATCTTACTAGTAAACTATAAGCATTCACTAAAGACTCTTGATCCAAGTCACCTGTCAGATTTATATATTGCAGATTTCTTCCTCATTCTTTGACTTGCCATTTTTTTAAAAATTTTTTTTATTTTAAGGATAAAAGGAGGGAAACATTAACAGACATACAACATTTTACAACATATCACAAGCACAATACAGACAATACAGAGTTACAAACAAAGTGGTAGGGAATTAACAATGGTGGTTGTATTACATATTGATATCTTCAAAGTGGCTTCTCATGAAAACAGATATAGACATGCAATACTGGTCAACCAAAGACTCATTGACAGTTTCTTTCAGCATAGAAACAGCAGATAGAACAACCATGTTAACTATCCTGTATCTACATACATACAAAATTTCTCCTTCTTTCCCTTCTCTTTTCCCACATCCCAGAAGCCCTTTACTCTTCAGTGGTTTCCTATCATTTCACAGTGTCTATCATACCTCCGAGTTTACATTAACTCTTTCAAGTTTTACACTAGTGACACAATGTGGTGCTTGCACATGTATGTTTGATTTATTTCACTTATGAGTATGGTCTCTAGTTGTGACCATTTAAATATAAAGGCCTCGAGTTTATCTTTCTTTACAGCTGAGTAATATTCCATTATATAAAAGTACCATAATTTTCTTATAGCAGCACAATTGGTAATTGCTAAAATGTGGAAGCAACCATTTTGTTTTCTTTATTGTGTATTCCAAAAAGTAGAAGTTTTAATTATGTTTTAAGAAACTCAAATTTAGGGGGCTGGGGATTTAGCTCAGCGGCAAAGCGCCTGCCTGGCAAGCGCAAGGTCGTGAGTTCGGTTCCCGGTACCAGAGAAAAACCAAAACCAAAAAAAAAAAACCAAAAAAAAAAAAAAGAAACTCAAATTTACTATCATTTTTCTCTGCGGTTAGTTCTTCTTGTCTCCTAAGAAACATTTCCCTGTTTCCCAGTGACAAAGGGTTTTTTCCTATGCTTTCTTCTCGTGTTTATAATTATTATTATTTTATCTATAATCACTTTGAGTTGATTTTCCTGTGTAGCATGAGATAAAGATGGAGTTTTCTTTAAAACACACATATCTAGTTTTTCCAGATCCATTTGTTGAAAATATTATCATTACCCCAATTGAATTGCATTGCACATTTGTCCAAGAGCAATTGAATGTACATTTGTGGGTTAACCTCTTGACACTATTCATTTCAATGTCTGTTTTTATTCCAGCACTGCTGACTTGATTAGAATAGCTTTATAGAAATTCTTCAAATCAGATAGTGTAAATCCTCTAATTTTATTCTTCTTTTTCATGATGATTTTGACTATTCTGTGTTCTGTGCATTTTCATATATTTTCTAGAACTGGCTTTTTAATTTCTTCAAAAGCTTCTAATTTATTGAGGTTCTATTCTGATTTGGTTTATGTTGAATCCATAGACTACTTTGGAAAGAGCCAATATCCTAACTATAACACTGAGGAAGGTCATTTTCAGCAAAGGCAATAAGTGTAAATGCCTCAAGATAGGAATATTTTAGACTGCTCAAGAAAGACTACATATGGCAGAGTCACTACAAAACAGTGGCTGAGGGAAAGTGGGTTAGCATAAAGGGGAGAATGATAGGTCATGATACCGACTTTAGATTTTTCATTCAGTGAGATGGGAGTTACTAGAAAGTTTCTGAGCAGAGGAATTAAACATCATAGTGTACATAACAGGATCCTTCCGGAGATGCTAGCTTGATAAACTACAGCAGAGAGCAATGGTATAGGTGGGGGACTGGGTAGAGAATTATTTCAATAATCTAGGTGAGAGGTGGTAAGTAAATTAGACCAGATGTATAGTAACAGAGGTAATGAAATGTCACATTCTGGATATATTTTGATGATAGAGTCATCACAATTTTCCTGATGGGTTCAATGTATGACTTAAAAAGAAGAAAGAAACCAAAACTACCTTCAAGCCTTTGGACCTGAAAATTTTGGAAAGCAGTTATCATCTCCCAAAGTGAGGAAAGTTTACAAGACTAAAAAGCTTAATCATATGAAAAATCAAAGGTTCAATTTTAAATATTTTAAATTTAAGATAAGTAATATAAATTCAAATGGAGGTGTTATGAATACATTTAGCTACACAACTATTAACTTCATATCAGAAGCTGAAACTAGGGTTGTAAGCTTCTAAATGCAGAAAACTATTAAGGTTAGAACCATCCTCACCGAGTTTTGCGTTCTATGAGAATACATATGAAAAATACTTAGCATGGTAACACCTGCAGAAATGTAGCTATTACTATGAAACTGGAAAGTTGAGCGCAGATTTCTGAGGATCTTGGATGCTTGTCTGAGGCACTGAAATTTGTTCAAGCAACAGTGAACCAATGAATGCTAGAAGAGCAGGAAAGTGACATTTTAGCACAAAACATCTAAACAGTGGGGTTAACATTAAAAAATATTGAGTAGAGAACACTTTGATGGCAAAGAAGCCTCTGAAAACCCTAGCAAGTATTGTCTCAGCAGTAAGAATTCATTGTCCAAATTGCAAAGGTATTGGCACATAACATGTAGGTATGGAATTAGAAGTATAATAACAATGGAGAGAAGCAAGTAAAAGAATCACCCAGGCTAAACAAAGATATATTGAGGTTAAGAATACTTATGTGAAAAAAAAATAGGAAAATAACACAAAAGAACCAAAAGAGGAAAAACAATAAAAATGAACTCAAAGAAAGTAATCCATATGTTTTGAAGACATCAGGACAAGTCATTAAAGATAGGATGTTGGGGAAAGACAAGATAAATTAGAATGCAAATTCTCCAAACAGTTGGGATATGAATTCAGTGGTACAAATGGAAAGGTAAGCTTTAGGGAGTTCAGCTGTGCTAGTGGCCAGACTCCTCGAGTCCTTCAAGGTTACGAGCTTACCTAGACATGCAATCTACACCCTCTACATGTTTTTCTCTCAGAAATACTGGCTTAATACCATCCAGCTCCCTACAGAGCCCTAAAGCACCTCAGCCCGAGTTCTTAGACCTACTTGCCCTAGTAGGCCAAAACCATCCCCTGCTTTTATGCATATATAACTTTTCCTCTAATATGTCATTCCCCAATATTCTGGCCCTCCTCTGACCTTCTTCAGCATTTGTCTGTGCTTCTCATTTGGTTTTTATGTGCCACCTTCTATGGTTATTTATCTTTGGCACATATCTTCTCTCTCTTCAAGTGGATTATATGCACCTCAGGCACCTTAATCATCTTAGTATTTGCAGTAATGTGCACACAAGAAGCACTCAATAACTGGCTCTTGTTGAGGATGATTACAGAAAATTGAATTGAGGAACAATGTCATCAAGCCTGTGCAGTCTGGTGAGTCACCCTTATCACTATAGAGAGAGACTTATCAAGGAAATAGAAATACTCAAGTTATCTTGACAGTGCACTCTTCCCCAGGGTTATGCTAAAGTCATAGTATTTCCTTTTCTCCTCTTGTTGCTTTATACTTAGCTACTTGAACATATGCCATCCAAATTTTATAATATACTATGACTTCTAAATCTCTAGCTCATTTAAGATTATTTGCTTCCTGATGAAAGCTAGAGACACATCTTAATCTCATGCAAGCCACCTTTTCAGCTGCTTAATTTATCCCAAATAACTTACTCTATATTTATGACATGGACCACAGTTATTTTTACAGCAGGCTCACATCTCTGTTTATCTTTTCTATTTCAACTGTTCTCTAATTTTCAAAATTCCAGTGTGATCAACCCAACTTTGTGTTAATATAATTAATGAGACAGAAAGGCCAGGTAAACATTTGAACTAGAAATGAAGGGCCATGGTAACTGATGATGGACATAGTGGCACAATAAAAGTAACTTTATAATATCTAGCTCTTCATGATTTATAGCCTAGTATACTGAAGATAGCTAAGGAACCTGCAGTATGTGAGTGACTTTTACAAAATGTGATTGAGATATACAATAAATATTTACAACTAAATTCTTATTACAGTAAAAGAAAAATTGCCATTAATTCTCCTCAGAATCCTCCCCTTCACTTTGAACACACTTATCCCATCATCCTTGCCACTTTCTGAAGCAACTCACTCCTACTTTGCAAGTGTCTTTATGAAGTGTGATCAAAAATAGGATGAACTCTGCTGCTTATTGCCACTCAACAGAAAAAGAAAGTTTCTAAAGGCATTACAGTATGTCCTCATCCACCTTGCTCAACATATCCAGCACTGTGTGACATCTGGCTCTTCCCCAAAGTCAAAATGACCATGAAGGTTGAATATTCTAATTTCATTCAGGACATGGAGGCGGCCAGACAGCACAGTGAATGATTCATGAAATAGGACTTAATTAGTTTCCTGGTTCATTTTAAATATACATAATGGTCACTTTCATCATAGTGACTTTGTAACTATATATGACTTATATTAATTCATCTTTTTCATATTCTGTTAGTCTCCTTTCAGCCCTGTTCCTCTCCTTATGTACAAAAGCTTTGCTTCCATTTTTTCTTCTCTTCTTTTTTTCTCTTCCCTTTCTTCCATCCCATTGTTTACTTTCTCAACTGAGTATTTTCTTCCTATTTCATAATATCTAGTATGCATTCTGGTCCTTATTTAATTTTGGTTTCTTATAAGAGAGAAATAATGCAATATTTACACTTGTGTGTTTGATTTATTTCACTGAAGAATATGGTCTTAAGGTCTATCCATTTACCTAGAAATGTTCCAAGTTAACCCTTAATGGTTGAGTAGTACTCTATTGTATACAAAACAACATCTTTTTTTTATCCATTCATCGATTAATGGGCATTTGGTCTGTTTCCAAGGTCTAGCTATTTCAAACTGTGCTTCTGTCAACATGGGTGTGCATACATCACTGTGATGTGACATTTTTAATTCTTCCAGGAAGATACCAAGAAGAGGCATATCTGGTTCAAAGGGACCTCTTGTTTTAGTTTTCTGAGGGATTTCCATACTGATTTCCCACAGTGGTTACATCAGTTTACCATTTTTCCATTCCATGAAAAAGGACTTAATTAAGTTTACTGGTTCTTCTTAAATTGACATAATGATCACTTTCAGCATAGTGACTTTGTACCTGAACAAGAATTATCTTAATTTATAAGATAGTAATTAATAAGATAATAAGATATTCGTAAGACACTGTTCACCAACAGTGGAGAAGTATTCTCTTTTCTCCACAGCCCCACCAGCATTTGTTCTTGGTTGATATCTTGATAATAGCCATTCTTTCTGCAGTGAGAGTGGAATCTCAGTACTGTCTTAATTTGCATCACTTGAATGACCAGAGATGTTGAATATTCTTTTCATATATTCATCTGCCATTTATATTTCTTTATGTTAGAAGTGTCTATTCATTTCAGATGCCCATTTTCGAATTAGATCTTTAAATTTGGGATGTCTAATTTTTTTGCAGTACTTTGTATATTGTAGATATTAGTTCCTTATCTTTGGAACAGCTGGCAAAAATTTTATCACCTTGTGGGTCATCTCTTCACTTTGGTGGTGATTTCTTTTGCTGTGCTAAAGCTTTTTAATAAGATGAGATTCCAGTTTTGGGTTCTTTGTAACATTTCCCTTGTAGTCTAGATTTTGTTCATAAAGTCTTTGCCTACACCTATATCATCAAGAATTTTACCTATTCTCTCTTCCAATAGATTTAATATTTGAATTGTTTCTGTTTTAGTATTTAGATCTTTGATCTATTTTGATAGTCTTTGGCATGTAGAAAGCGAGTTTTTCCAGCACCATTTATTAAAGAGGCTATCTTTCTTCCAGTGAACATGTTCGACCCCTTTGTCAAAGATAAGGTGGTTGAGTGTGTTTGGAGTTGTTTCTGCATCTTATCATTAGTTCTATTAATCCTCAATTCTATTAATCCTGTTTTTTCCCAATACCATGCTCTTTTCTTATCACAGTAGCTTTGTAATATGGTTTAAAGGGCTGTTTTGTGAAGCCTCCTGCCTTGCCTTTGTTGCCCACAATTATTTTTGCTATTCTATGTCTCTTCTGGTTCCAAGTAAATTTAGGGATTGTTTTCTCTAATTCTGTGAGGTATACTATTGGTATTTTGATTGGAATTGCATTAAATCTATATAACAATTTGGGGAGTATGGCCATTTTCACTATATTGGTTCTTCCTACCCAAGAACAAGGGCTATCTTCTCTGATACCTTCTTTAATCTCCCTTTCAGCATACTGTAGTTTTCAATGTAAAGGTCTTTTTCTTCCTCCATTAGATTGACTACTAAAACTTTCATTTTTTGATGCTACTGAGAAAGGTATTGTTTCGCTAATTTTTCTCTCAGTGAGTTTGCTATTTGTGTACAGGCCCGCTATTAATTTTTGAGTATTGAGTTTGTATCCAGATATCTGGCTGACTTTGCTTTTTTAATCTAAAAGTTTTTTTGTGGAGTTTTGGGGGTCTTCTCTGTAGAGTGTCATGTCACCAGAAAATAATGATAATTTAACTACTTCCTTCCCTATCTTTATCCCTTTTATGTCTTTCTCTTGTGTAATTGCTCTGGCTAATGTTTCTAGCACTGTACTGAATAGCAGTGTTGATAGTACACATCCTTGTCTTGCTCCTGATTTTTAGAGTAAGCAGGCTTTCAGTTTTTGACCATTTAGTATGATGTTGGCTGTTGGTTTGTGATAGATGGCCTTTATCAGATGGAGATAAAGACCACCTATTCCAATGTTCTTTTGGATTTTTATCATGAGTGGGTGCTGGACTTTGTGAAATGCTTTTTCTGCATGTATTGAGATGATCATGTAATTTTTATCTTTGGCTCTGTCAATATGCTGTGTTACATTTATGAATTTGCATATATTGAACCATCCCTGCATTCTAGGGATGAATTCTACTTGGTAATGATGTATAATTTTCTTGATAATTTGCTGCATTCTGTTTGCCAGGATCTTAATTAAGATTTTTGCTTCTATGTTCATTATGAAGATTGGCCTGTCATTCTCTTTTTTGGTTGGATCCTTCTCTGATTTTGGTATCAGGGTAAGTGTTGCTTCCAGGAATGACTTTGGAAGTATTGCTTCTCTTTCATTTTCATTAAAGAGTTTGAAGAGTAATGGCATTAGTTCTTCTCTTAATTTCTTGAAGAATTCAGTAGTGAATCTATTAGGACCTAGGAGTTTCTTTGTTGATAAGTTTTTAATTACATCTTCAAATTCAGTGACTGATATTTGATTGTTTAGAATTTTTTTTATCTTCCTCACTGAGCTTTGGTAATTCATATGTATCTAGGAATCTGTCAGTTTCTTTTTTTTTCATCTTATTTGAATAAAGGTTCTCAAAGTAGGTATGCTGATCTTTCAGATTTCCAGAGGATCCATTGTCATTTCACCCTTTTCATTGCTAATTCCATGAATTTGAGTCTTTTCTTTCCTTTTTTCTATAAGATTGGCCATGGGTTTATCAATTTTACTTAATCTCAGAGAACAACCTCTTCTATTCACTGATTCTTTGTATTTTTTTCTTAGTCTCTATTGCATTGATTTCTGCTCTGACCTTTATGATTTGTTCCCTTGTATAAGCTTTTGGTTTTATTTGTTCTTCTTTTTCTAGAAGTTTGAGGTTCAATATTAGGTTGCGTTTTTGTGCTTGTTCTGTTTACCTCATGTAAGAATCCACCACTATAAATTTGTCTTTTAGAACTTCTTGCATTGCATCCCATAGGTTCTGATATCTTATATCAGCTTTATCATATAATTGCAGAAACTATTTAATTTATTCTTTAATTTCATCTGTGACCCATTGGTTGTTCTGGAGGGCACTATTTAATTTGCATGTGTCTATGTAGTTTTTGTGGGGGTATTTTTTACCATTGATTTCTGATTTCATTGCACTATAATATGGTAATATGCATGGTATAATTTCAAGTTCTCAGCATGTTCTATGAGCCAGTTTGTGGTCTCTTTTGGAGAACATCCTATGCTCAGCTGAGAACAATGTGTATTCTGATGTTGTGAGCTGGAACACTCTGTAGACATCTACTAAGTTCATTTGTACACAGGTTTTGTTCAGTTCTGATATTTGTTTATTGATTTTTTGTCTAGTTGATCTGTCTATCTGTAACAGTGAGGTACTGAGATCCCCCATTACAACTACAATAGTGCTTATTTGATATTTCATGCCTATTAATATTTTTTATATCATTGTGTTTTCTGGTATTTGGTGCATATATCCTTATGATTATTAACACTTTCTCTTGGATTGTTCCCAAGAGAAGGATGTAGTGACCCTCTTTGACTCTCTTAATTAGTCATGGCTTCTTTGTAAGGATGTAGTGACCCTCTTTGACTCTCTTAATTAGTCATGGCTTGAAAGCCACTTTGTCTGCAAATAGAACAGCAACCTTTGCTTTTTTCTGGGTGCTTGTCACATGGAGGATTGTTTTCCAATCTTTGACTTTCTTTCTATGAATTTCTTCTTGAATTAAATGGTTCTTGTATGCAACATATTGTTGGATCATGTTTCTTGATGCATTATGCCAACTTGTTTCTTTTGCCTGGTGAATTGAGATCATTTAAATTGATGTTTATAACTATTTGTATTTTCATATCCTTATCATGTTATTTTCCTGTTGTTGGTTCACTTTCTATCCCTTCTGTTCAATTACTTGCCTTGCCTGCTGGATTCATTCTGTTGGGGTTCACAGAATTATAGTCCATTTTATCTCTTTGTAGAATACCCTTCAGAATATTTTGGAGTGCTCCTTTCGTGGTTGTAAATTTCCTCATGTGTTCTTTGTGGTGGAAGTATTTCATTTTTCTGTCAATACTGAAAGAAAATTTTGTGGGTACATCAATCTCGGCTCGAGATTGTTTCTGTTTGGGCCTTGAAATACTTCACTTCAAGGTATCCTTGACTAAAGAGTTTGTGTTGAGATGTCTGCTCGGACTCTGATGGGATTTCTTACATAGGATAATTATTTCTTTTCTCTAACAGCTTTTAATATTATGTTGTTGTGGTGAATATGTGGGATCTTGACTATTATATTCCTTGATGGAGATTTATTCTGGTCATGACTAATTGGAGTTTTATATGCCTCACTTATTTGTATGTTAAATTCTGTTTCCATGTTTGGAATGCTTTGTGCCATTACTTCTTTGAACATGTTCTTTAAGACATTTGTGCTGCCTCCTGCTTTCTTATTGACTCTGATCAATCCTAAGTTGTTCTTCTTTGGATCACCTTGCAGTGTTGGATTGATTTTTCATGGTCCCTTGCTATTTTTAAGAAATCTTTGTTTTTGAGGTTATTTATTGCAATCCTGTCTTCTAGGTCTGATATTCTGACTTCTCCTTTGTTCAATCAGGTGCACATAGTTTCATTAGAATTTTTAATCACTTGGATTTTTTGGAGAACATCCTATGCTCAGCTGAGAACAATGTGTGACAATTTTTAATCACTTGCTTCTTTGTTTTTTTGGCTTCCATTGCTATCATTTCAGAAAGTTCAGGCTTCTGATTTCCTCTTTCTTATTGTCCCCTGGACTTGTCCTGGGTGGGCTGGAGATCTTGGAGTGTATTTTACTTCTGTGTCTTTTCATTTTCCATTTTTAAATTTTAATTTGTTTTCTGCTATGATGCTTGTAAATTTCTTAAGGCACATCATTTTATCTCTATGAGGCTTTTTAAGAAAATGTCTGCTCCTCTGAGATGTCTTCTAAGTGTAGCTGGCTCTTGGTCTTTGTGTGTGTCCCAAGATCTTACCTTCCCAGTTTATTAGGTTGAGTAGTTGCTATGTATTTGGCTCAGCACATAGTCCTTAGCACCTAGACCCTAGACAATCACAGTGACAAGTAAGAACATTTGATTACATGGGTGGACATCCTGGCTAAAATAGTACAATTAGCAGTAACATTAGCATCAAGCACAGCCTAGAAACTGAGAAACTTTGGTAAATATTAATTTAGTACTTTTAACCATAGGAGCAAGATCTACAGGTATGCAACAAAATCCAACATAAGCCAGGGATTTGTATGCAGTGAATATCTCCTTAGTTGAGTGATTTTCCTCTGTAGGGGGATTTAAGAAAGCTAGAGGGCAAAGCAGAGAGATAAATGAAGAGAAATATAATAGAAGCAAGGCTGGAGGACAAAGGATGATTACCCAAGCTTTGGGAAACTGGAGAGGGTAGGAGAGAAAGAATGAAGGTGAAGGCAGAAGAATATCAAAGTGAATCAAAAAGACTAGAGATAGTGATCACTCACTTGAAAATGTCAAAAAATTGTGCTGGGCATAGTGGTGCACACCTGTAATCCTAGTACTTGGGAGGCTGAGGCAGGAAGATCGTTGTCAGTTTGAGACCAGCTTGGGCTACATAGTGAGGTCAAGGCCAGCCTACATTACATTGTGAGAACTTGTGTCAAAAACATTAAGGAAGAAAGTTGAGGGAAGAGAGAGCAGAGGTGAGCGAAACAAACAATAAAAGTAAAAACAGGAACTTACAAAAGCAACCAGAAAGAAAAAGGAAGATAAAATAAGGAAATAAACAGTAAGATGTGGGAACCTTAACCAGTCTTCAGCCAGTAACCCTGTGTATGTCCCTTAGTGGCCCTCCCACTCTTCACCTTGTTTGTCTCTGCATCATTGTCCCAATTGCTATGGTTCCCTCAGAGACAACCCTAGGATGCTCCTAGTTCAACATATAGTTGGTTCCTACTGGTCCTTGCACAATTTCCTCTGCTCCATTTCCACTGGTGCATCTCTGTCCTCTTGTGCAGCCTGTTGCAGGGGGGAGGGGTAGGTTTCTGTGGGCTGACTTTCTGCCCCTGCCACCACTGGGGAAACAGCCAAAGGTTGCTGGATCCTACTTTAATTTCCTGTCAAGCTGGTGAAGTGCTGACCACCTACTGCTCTGCCATGGCCCAAGGCTGCTTCAATCCCACATCTTGGTATTCTTCTCTCAAGCCACTTGTACAGGGGAGAAGGAGTCCCGTTTCACTCACTATTTTCACCTTCACCACCGTGGTGCCTATCCTTGTTGACTGACTGCTTCTGCTGCAGCCATGGAGACAGCCAAAGGCTGCTTGGTCCCCCTTCAATCTCCTCTCCCGTGGGGGAAGTGCCAACCTCCCACTCATTGCTGGGTTGAGGCCTACGGCTGTTTAAATCCCAATGTTAGCATCCCTCTCTCAAGCTACTGGTTGAAGGGCAGGATGGGTCATGCTGTTCCACTCACTACCCTTACACCACTACTATCTTGGTCCCTAACCTTGTTGTCCCTAGAAGTTCCAGTTAGACACTCTAGTGCATGCCAAACAAACAAACAAACCTGGTGGCCTATAGGGGAGGGTAGTTCCTTGGTTACTCACCTCTGCCTGTGCTTATGAAATTTGCTGCCAGGTTGCAGTATTCTCTGTTTGGAGGAAGGCAAAAGAGGCAAGGTGCCTTATCTCCCAAATCTATCCTGAGTTAGCTGCACGACTTCAGTTCATCAGTTTTTTGGAAGCTTCCTCACTTGGTGATCCTGCTCCATCCACATCCGGGGTCACACTGCCAGCCCTGTTGGCTGGATTGCTGTTTTATTAAGTCTTATGTCTGTGTTTTATTTGCTCTATAATTCTTTTATTTCAGATTCATTTTGGCATCGGGATGAATGTCCCTCTCTTTCTTCCAATTACTTGTATTTTTAGTTAATTTTTCTCTCAGTAACTCTAACTGGGCTCCTCCTCTATTCAACCATGTTGAAACACTCAATTCCTATAATTTTTATGCCATCCTTTCTCCCTTTGTTTTTGTAGAAACATGCACTCACAATTTTTTTCCTTCTCATTTATTCTACAAAAACTAGCACATTATATTCTGTACTTTTTTCACTCAATATACACCCTGGAAATGATACCATATTATTTCATGGACTGTGCCTCAATCTTTTATAGAACTGTTTGTGCTTCATAATATTCCAAGTTGTAAAATTCATTATCTAATTTATTATACCTTAATCCTATCTCAGTTTGAGAACAGGCAGATTACATATATTGTGATTGACTTAACCAAGATAAATTAATAATGGTGTATCAGTAAGGTTGCAAAATATAAAACCAACATACAAAAATCATTAACATTTTCAGACATCAATAATGAAATCATTGAGAAAAAATTAAGAGAGTAATATCATTCCTAATAGCTACAAATCCCAAAGAATAAAGTTAATTTAGCATCAATAATGAAATACCTTAGAAAAACTAAGAAAATGATTGCATTTACAATAGCAATAACAAATACCTAAGGATAAATTTAAGGAAATTAATGTTTCTACAATGAAAATTACAAAACACAGATGAAAGAAATTAAAGACTATATGCACAAAAAGGAAAAACATCCCATGTTCATGGGTTGTAAAATTTAATATTTGAAAATGTTCATATTACCCAGAATGATCTATGAATTCAATGCAATTTCTATCCAAATGCCACTTACACTCTTTACAGAATTAGAAAAAAACAATCAAAATTTGTAAGAAGCCACAAAATACCTTTAATACACATAGAAATAGAGAAAAAAATTCCAAGCAGAAAGAAAGTCAGGGGCATTATGATACCTGATTTTGTAACATACCATAAAGCTTTTGTAGCCAAAATAGCCTAATACTAACATAAAAACAGACACATAGACCAATGGCACAGTGTAGAGAACCTAGAGATAAATCTACATGTTTACATACAACTGATTTTCAACAAGGACATTATGAACATACACTGGAGAAAACAGACTTTTCAATATATTATGGGGAAACTGGGATATCTGTATTTCAGAAGAATGAAATTAGGCTCCTATCTCTCATCCCGTATGTAAAAATATCAACTAAAAGGGGCTGGAGATTTAGCTCAGCGGCAAAGCACCTGCCTGGCAAGTGGAAGGTCGTGAGTTCAGTTCCCGGTACCGGAGAAAAACTAAAAAAACAAAACAAAACAAAAAAAATATCAACTGAAAATAGATCAAAGACTTAAATATAAGACCTGAAACTTCCTAATGAGGAATATAATCATTATGTACTGCAAACATATACATAAAAAGACCTAACACCATAAAACTACTAGAAGAAAACATAAGGGCAAATACTTTTTGGATAGACCCCCAAAAGTACAGATATCAAAAACAAGAAAACTGACAAATGAAATCGTATCAAAATAAAAAGCTCATATACACTAAAAGAAACAACAGAGTGAAAAAATATCCTATAGAATAGGAGAAAATGTTGTGAACTATTAATCCAATGAGAGATTAATATATAGAACATATAATGAACTCAAACAACCCAACAGCCAAATATACAATTAAAAAATGGTAAATGACCTGAATAGACATTTTTCAATGAAGATATACTGATAGCCAATAAATACATGAAAAGAAAGCTGAACATCGCTAATCATCAGGGAAATGTTAATCAAAACCACAATGAAATATTTCACCCTAGTTAGAAGGGCTCTTACCAAAAAGACAAAAATAAGAATTGCTGTCCAATATCCAGAGAAAAGGGAGCTCTTATATACTGTTGCAGAGAATATAAATTAGTAGAGTCATCATGGAAAGAAGTATGGAGGATACCACATGATCAACCATTTTCATCACTGGGTATACATTAAAATCAGGGTGTCACATTGTTGCTTTCCTACAATCTTGTTTTGAAATTTTATACCATTGTTTTTATTGTTTATTTCTCTTTTCTTTAAAGTAAAAATGAACAAATAAAACCAGGATGGCAAAGCAATGTTTGCCCTCAGTTGTTTATTGCAGCATTGTTAGCACAAGCCATGGTATGGAATCAAACTAAGAATATATTGGCAGATTAATGGAAAAAAATGTGATATGCATACACACAAACATACTCTGAAGTATTATTTAGTTTTAGAAAAGAATGAAATTCTGACATTTACAGAAGCATAGATTGAACTGAATGGCGTTATATTAAGTGAAATTAGTCAGCCACAGAAAGAAAAATGCCTCATATTTTCAACAAGATGTGGAAACTTAAAAATTGATCTTGCAGAAATAGTAAGTAGAAGAATGTTTGCCAGAGCCTTGAAAGAGTATGAGGGAGGGAGGCTGGAAAAACGATGGTTAAACAGGTGCAGTTGGATAAGAGAAATAATTTCTAATGGCCTAAAGCACAGGAGGGTAACTATGGTTGACAATTAATTGTATATTTTGAAATAAGTATAGTATAAAGAATTTTGAATGCTCCCACCACACAAGAGATGACATATGTCTAAGGTAACAGATAAGCCAATTACCCTGATTTGATCATTACCCCTTGTAAAAATGTAATGAAATGTAGAACTGTAGCCCATAAATAATATAATTACTATGTGTTAATTAAAATAAAGCATATTAGAATAACAACAATAAGGCTGTAAGTTACAGCCTATTCTACTACCATTGTATATAAATAAGAGTATGGTACAGTAAGAATGATTAAGTTTTCAAAAATTGCTTGCAATTGTAGAAGATCTTTCCCTAAGGGTCTTAGTAGTTAAAGGGGGAAAATAGCATTCTAAATTAAAGTATATTTCTGGACCAGTATGCAATTTAATGACCTCAGTACTTAAAAAGTTTTAAAAGGTGAAATGAATTGGAATAAATTTTATGCCAATATTAAAAGACTTTTTCTGAAATGCCATTATAGAGCTAAAGTATTCACCCAGCTGAGAACACTTTCTTTTCAATAAATACAACCAAGAAGTGATTTAGTGGTGAATTTCTTTAACATTTCAAAATCCTGTAATGATAGGTCATTGTTGAGCTCTAACCTTTTCCCCTAATTGTTGGCTTCAGGACAAACAGTGCCTTTCCTTTTGCCCGTAGTTATCATTGAGTTTAATGATTTTTAAATATAGAAAAGCATATGTGTCCAGTGGCAAGCTTTTCTACTGAGAGTTAAAGAAATCTAGTTAACATTAAGACTTTAACATATATCCTGATACCAAGGTACCTTTTAACAGCCCTCAAGAAGTTTGTTCTGTTTTCTACACCTTGACTTAAGTGTGATTCTTTAACAACCCACTGCAGTGTAATGCCTTTCTTTTCAATATGGGGTTGGAAAAAGCCAGTCTGAAAATGTGATTCAGGGACAAAGTACATTAGCATCCCCTGGAAACTTGTTAGAAATACAGAATACCAAGCACTGCCACAGACCTCTAAAATCAGAATCTATATTTTAACAAGATTCCCAGCATGGTTCATGGTGTACACTAGAGTTAAAGAGGCACTAATGTAACATTTGTATGAGAGAGCATCAAATAGTTAAATGAGAATATCCCAACAAGTCAGCAAGTGAACAGTGTTAATCATATTGGTTGCTTCTGAAGGGGGTGGGGAAAGACAATGATGGGATGGAGTCACCATATAAAGTAATGGTAGGAGGGAGTGGTAAAGGAAGATTATTTAGATGGCACCTAAATCAGAAATTTTACTCTGCCAAAAAAGCCAGAGAGGCTTGTAAAATCTTCACTCCAATAGAAGGGAAGGGGGAAAGCATAGAAACAGAAGAAAAGAAGGCACAGACAATACAATGGACAATGAATAAGTCAGATAGGGGCCTCAGCCCTGCCACAGACTTACTGTAATTGGAGAGCAAATCAGTGATTATGGAAGGTTTTTGAATAAGGTTCAGTTAAGAACAGCCAGCAGAGTAGCCGATAGCTTCTAGCACAGTAGACTCATTCCTCTTCTCTCCCCTTGATTTATTCTCCAGTAGCTATGACTTTTCTGAAGTCCTGTACATACCTGACAATGATGGTGATTTTATGAAAATTTTCTACTTGATATGCAATCTACTAATTTATTATGGATTATCCTGATTAATTAAACCTTTTCCTGTAGTAATGCATGTATTAAGAGGTGTGTGTGTGTGTGTGTGTGTGTGTGTGTGTGTGTGTGTGTGTATGGGGCAACCAAGTACTTATCCTTAAGTCTAATGAGAGAAATTAAATGTACCACTGAAGGAAGTAAGGATGTTCTCGAAAATTACAACAGGAGTATTTATACCTTTAAATGTGGAATGAAAAAGCGCCATTGAAATCCTTTGATGTAATATAGCACATGAGTTTATTACCCTTTATTTCAAGACAGTGAAGACCCTCTCTACCCCTAGAGGGGGCAATTACCAAAATCTGACATGAAACATCTAAATCTGCTATAATTCTTTCAAGTGTTTCACGTGCAATTTGGTTTTTGTTCATGAACTCTCTGCCTACCCCTATGTCTTCA
>NW_004955489.1:7925348-7974380 GCF_000276665.1 Chinchilla lanigera
AGAGAGAGAGAGAGAGAGAGAGAGAGAGAGAGAGAGAGAGAGAGAGAGAGAGAGAAAGAGAAAGATATTAGATGATGCTAGAAAATTCGACATTTCCTGAAACTCAGGCCAGGCTGGGAAGAGATTAATTTTCTTCCAATTTTGAAATAATTTGTATTATTGAAGGCTTTTTGCCCTCATTCTCCTCCTCTACAGCTCCTTTCAAATCCTTGTTTAGCTTTGTGGGAAGGGAGGGAGGCACCTTTCATGTGAATTTTCAATAACCCTATCAAAGAAAGAGACACCCAGAAGAAATATGAAGACCACTGTTGTTGCACATGACATAGCATGGCGTGTACCCTGCTATTTCTTTTAATAAAGAAACAACTAAATTAGTTTCACAGAGTAGTACCAAAATTGGTTTCCTCCTTGCACAAAACCATGAAGATATTTATATATAATTTATCTCTCTAAATTGTCATGTGGCAAAAGACCACTTGCTGTGCAGCAGGCTTCTCTTCCTAAATAGAGAGAATTACGTGATTAAATAGAGACCTGAAAAGTTTTGAACAAGCACTGAAGGAGAAAAGGTTTCCTCTTCAAGCCTTAATGAAGTGAGTTCATTCCTCCTCTAACATCAACTCAGCCTTGTGTAGTTTGTTTTCTCGTGGGTTAATCACTGACCAGAGCTGCAGTGCGGACCACCAGTTTCTAATAAACCATAAAAGGCCGATCAGCAGCCATTGTGCTGTTCTGTAGGGCTTAGCAGACAGCGGCTGAATAAACCTGTTCAAAGTCAGAACAGTCAAACAGGAACGCAGAGGCCCAACCGGTGCCTCTGGTGAATCCTGAAAAGCAAATTAATTTATTAGAACATAATTGATGGCATGTGCAAATACACTAGCCAGAGACTCCCCTATGCTAATTTCAGCATAATTAAATATGGAGCAGTTAATGAATAGTGTTCCAGGGAAAGCAACATTATGATAAAAATCCAATTATTACTTACTGTATCCCATACTTGCTATGCTATATGCAGGCCAGTGCCTCTGCTTTTGGGGTTTAGAGAAAATCCAGAGGGAAAGAAAAGACCTAACAAACTGTGGTTCCTCTGAATTAAGACTTACATAAAGGCTGCTGCAAGTGAAATACACCCAGAAAGAGAATCACTTGAATAAGTAGGGAAGGGAAGACGGGAAATCTATCAAGTAAATTTTCATGTAAATGCGTATGTTCTTTCTTCTTGGAAGAATCTGACAATTTGTGAGTCTATTCAACACCTTGTGCAAAAGTTGTCTAAACAAGGGCCTCCCTTTTTTCAAAAATCCACCTGCCAAGGTGAAGACTGCACAGTAAGCTCCCATGGGCCACTGTGCTGTCGCCTCTAAGGGGTCCTCTGGCTCTGGTTCCCTTTTGTTTCTGTTTTTCCCTCAAACTTGCCTCGGAAATTAATGCCAAAAATACTGCTGCCCATGGCTCAGGATCTGAGATTTAGCAGCCTTTTCAGACTCACAACATTGTAACAACTCCATCAAGCGGTTTTTGATGTAGTCTTCAGCTACTGGCTCTACAGGTTAAGAAAACAAAACAAGAGGGGGCAAAGAAAACATTTCCTAGTAAAAATAAATAAATAACACCTCCCTAACCAGCTTGGTCAAAGGCTTTTGAAGTCACAGTATCAGTATGCATAAGGAATGTCAAATGTCTAAATTGTGCTGCTTTTTTTTCCTCCAAAGGGTCTTTGAAGCAACCTTTGAAGATGGGAGAGAGATCCCCTTTGTGCTTGTAAAGAAAGGTGGCCTCCCCCATCACCACATCCTCCCCTAACCCCTGAGGCTGATAGGTGAGGGAAAGGCTGGCGCTTTCATTTCCTACATTCATCGACAAGGATTTTCTTCTGAGAAGTCTCAGATCTGTAGAGAGTTCATTGTCACTTAGAGTTATGTTTACCTTCCCAAACAGGAGTCTCTTCTAACACATTTCAACTGCTTGTTGTCAATTGTGTTGTCAAAAGTCTGGGGCTTTCCAAATTATCTGCTGTTGGTTGCCCTGTGACATGATGCTAAAGGCAGAGGTAATAGGAGGCTTACCCCATCTGCTCTGGTCACTTTCTTTTTCCCAGCTGGCATCAGTGTGTCATTTCTATTCTCCACACTTTTGGAATTTCTGACAACTAAAGCCGCCAGATAGATGATCATTCTCAATACATTTGTGATGCATAATATGCCACAGAAAGCAAACAATATTAGAGTGACCCTTAGTATCATTTTAGAAATTAGAGTCTGGGAGTTCATGTGTGTACATATTTTTTGCAGGATCCTGATGGGTTTGCAATCAACTTGAGGTTGTTTATTTTACTTTGAGCATCATAAAATTTTCAATCAACTGAGTTGATATTTCCAAGGCCCATACAATCACCCTGTGGCAGAGACCTGACTGTGGCATTTAGCCTTTAGTAGGTAGATAACTATGAAAGATATCCTTCCAAATGCAAAGGCACTCTGGGAAAGGCAAAACAGAACTGTAATCCAGTTGGTATGGAATCTATTTGCACTTTCCAAAGCCAAAAATCTAAGGACACTTGAACAAGAACAAAAATATAGGCATTCAATAAATCTTCCCAAGAGCCCTGGCCCGTGGAGTAACTTTCCAACAGAGAGCATAGACATGCTGGCCTGGGAGAGAAAGAAGCCCCATCAGGGGCTAGTGAGAGACTGGATCATGAAAAATGTCCATGACTTACCTGATCCCAGCAAACTAGACACACAAGACCAGAGAGGAACCACTGCAAGCCATTTGTCTGTCATAATATGATAGCTTTCAGGGGCTACTTTACTCTGGGGAGTCTTATGATGTAGATCCCTTAAACTTGGGTTTTGCACATAATTTGCTATTTTTGAGCAGTTTATTTCTCTCACCTGCACACCCCACAGGGACTCACTGATTGCTTTAATTCTAACATTTGGAGTGGAACCCATTCATGAAACTTTCTGGCTGTGTGATTCAAACGAAGGCTTCTCTTCCCTCTTTTTGTTCTCACAAGAAAATCAATTCACTTGAAGAGCCTCTTAATCCCATTTTTGCAATCAACAATTGCCACTTGTATATCGCTCTAATAGATTAAGAAGTGGGATGATGCGGTTGTCTGGTCTAATTCAACCCTATTCAGGTAGCTGCAGCCCGAGGCACTTTGTAGTGCCAAGTGCAGAGCGCGACAGGAAGACTTTTGCTATCATAATTTCCTGTGGAGCTATGCACTGCCCCCACTGTGGAGCCTGAATTACTTTGAATTAGGCCCGACAACCACAGAGAGTCGAAATCCAGCAAGCAACAATAACCAACTCTTTGAGCATGACTTGCATGGGTTATTTTTTTCTTTGCATTAGCAAAGAAAGGAAGAATTTCAAAATGCACATCTATTTAAATGACAGCAACCTGCCATAAATCAAGTGAGAAACAAAAGAGAAAACATTTGAAGTGAGAGAGAAGTTGGAGTGGAGGAAAAATTAATCAAAACAGTTTTGAAAAACTTCATAGTTTGAGCCTGTGAAAATTTTCAGGCCTATACTATCACCATGACAACCTGTAGCAAGCCCATGTGGTTATCCGACATCAGAAAGGCGCTGTTTTGTAAGGGTGAAGCCCTCATATACTCATCTGAAGTTCAAATCTTATGTCTGAAGGCCTTAAAAAACTTCAAAAATGAAAATGTAGACACAAAATGCTACTGGGTCTTCTTCAGTGCCCTGGCAAAAGGCAGATACAGGCAAATCTTCCTATGTGATTGAAACTAATCCGACCATGAAGTCCATTCGAAACCCCATGCAGGCGTCACCTCAGGTAGGCAGTGTTTGAATTATAAAACAAACTGCTGCAACGTGTCAGAAGCAAGTGGGAAGGAAACAGGCATATATTAAATCATTTATCAGACTCCAAGAATCACCGAAATTGGAAGCATTTGGTAAAATGCGTTCTTGTCAGAGATACCAGTTAAACAAAATGTTCTAGGTAAGGAAACTGAGACCTCAGTTCTATTCACTGCAACCCCTTAATTATTGCTACCATGGCCCAAAAATGAATTAAATCTAAATAAATATAGGTTTCTCTTCTTAAGAGCTCCAATCCCTATTTCTACTCTTTTACCTTTCTGTGTTCAGAAAATAAAGAGAACAAAGAGGGAGTCCCACTGATTTGAAACTAGCAGAACAGCCAAACAACAGAGCACAACTGTTCTCTCATGCATGACTGGGATTAGGATAAAAGCAGAAAAAGACTTCTGAGAAAAGGAAAACAACAAAAGAAACAGGAGTGCTGACAAAACTTTTTTTTTTCTTTCTATTAAGGCAAAAGGGAGAGGGGGGAAAAGACTGCTTAAAAAAAGATAGAAGAAGAAAGATTAACAAACAGAAGTAAGGGCTTTCACCTCCTGTTTTACTTTTAGCCCAATCTGATCAGAGAAACAAAACCCTGAAGTAAAGTAGATGATAACCTCAGACACTTGGGCAATTTTCACACTCAGCAAAGAAGCTGGATCTCTACGGGTCCTACTTTTATGTTATCAAATCATTATTCTCTCAAACACCCAGGATGTGGGGCATCGTCTCCTGATCGGAATTTTCCTCTGCGCATTTAGGCCAGGATGCATGAGAGTTCACATATTCTTCCATAGAGGGAAATCAGGGCAAGATAGGAGAGCTTTTGCATTTGAAAATTGCATTCACAAATTAAACATAATTGTTCAAGAAAGAATGACCCCGAGGTCAATGCCACCGGCGTGGCATCACTGGATGGTTGGAGGGAGGGATTCAAAGCTGAGGCAACTGCAAACTTTGATTCAGGGCTCCTGACAAAGGCTTTCAGATCAGTCATATTCCACTGTGACTCTCCCAAGCCTGCTCCCCTTGCGTTCTTACAGATCCCATTAGATGCTAATGCTAACAGGACTAAGTATAACACCAGTTTTCACAAGTTTCCGACCTACATCTCAAAGATTGTTACCAGACCTTAAAATAGAAATTCAATTCCTACTCCAGTACTACTAGGCTTCTTGATTTTCTAAAGAAAAATTATCTCAGCATAGGCCAATCTTGATCTTTCAACATATGTTTCAATCGTGAAATAGCCAAGGGACCTTATGCCTGCTCTCAAGATCCCTAAAGCAACTACCCTCCTAGAACCTGGAAATTGAATAGAAGAGTTTCTTTGTAAAGAAGCTTCTATTGCCAGACGAAAATGCCTTTTGCACACATGGCAAGATTTTAAAACAAATGTTGGTTTACTACAGGTATGCAATATGAAATTATTTTTGGATTCAGTGATTTCTTGCACTGTTACCTTCTGCTTAATACACCTAAGAGAAATACTTGTCCAAATCTCTGAACAGTTACGGTGCTTTATGGAACCGCTGTTGAGCATCTGCTGTACACCAGACACAGCTATGAGTCCTCTGTGTCCTAGTCCTCCCGATGATGGCATGCAGTCCACAGCCGCATGCCCATTTTGCAGTATGCTGGGCTGTGTTCTTTTTTTCATGAATTTATTTAGCAAACACTGTTAGCATCTACCATGTTTCAGAGACTGTAAATTGCTAAGGATAAAAATGACAATATGCCTGCTGCCTCTGTCTTTTTAGAGTTAAACAAGCCAATGTTAAACACTTAATGTCATGCATATTTAATTGTAGTGATAGTGCAACAAAAGAAAGACAGGGCATGGTGATAGCTGAGTAGAACCAGACCGCTAACGTGGTCCAGGCTGAAGAATGAAGAAGCAAAAAGAAAGAAGGGGCAAGAATACTTAAGAGAAGGAAAGGGCAAGTGTAATGAGCAGCAGTAAGACTGGCGTTTAATGAGTTAGACCAAGCATGGTAGAAATGAAGTCCAACGGCGGTGGATTACACAGAGTCTAATTTGCAGATTGTTCTATGTGTGTTGTGTGGAAAATGGAATGGAGCAAGACAAGCAAGGCTACCATGTCCAGTTGTGCAGGCTGCTCATACAGACAAGTAGGTGCAAGTACAATCCAGCCTGAGCTCTTCTTGTCAACCATAAATCAGGATCAGAACTGAAAGTGAATTTAGTCAGGAACATGTTCAATTCAAAGTTTCTTTGAGATGCAAATAAACATGTCCTTTCTGAAGGTCACGGGAGAAGTTCAAAGTGGATAGTCATCTCCATGTAACAGGTAATCACAGCTGGGAGGTAGAGGAACTGTTTTTAAAAAGGGCATAGGATGAAGAGACACAATAATTCAAAGCTAGAAAAATAGAAATTCCCACTAAGAACTAAACAGATGAACTGTGTCAAGCCAACACATATTTACCAAAAACATACTACGTGCTAGGTATTTGGTTTATGAATATGAATAAAACATTGCACCTGCCCTTCATCGACACTGCGTCTAATCCAGAAGAACTCAGTGAATAATAATCTGGGAACATATAGAATGGGCTAAGGACTACGTGCAAAGAACACACGGGGACATAAGTTCACAGGGAGTTTGGATAAGGGATCCCAAAACACAGTTAGATGGAAGGAGTAAGTTCTGGCGTTCTACAAACACTAGGGTGACTAGATTACAATATCTTATTGCATCTTTTAAGAACTAAAAGAGAAGAGCTTGAAATATCCAGACATAAAGAAATGATAAAGAGAGGAAAATGTTAATTACCTTAATTTGATCAGTGTATGTCATATGCATGTGCTAAAATATCACAGTGTACCACATTATTGTGTATACTTAATTCATGCTAATCAAAATAAAGTAAAATAAAATGAAAACCAAACTAGAAAGTCTCAATCAAAGCATATCACATCTAATTATTTGAATATTTAGAGGCAGTTTTTCATAAACAGATTCATAAAATAACATTAAAACACCTCACTACAAATACTTTCACTGAAATGTGCGTAAGTGGCATTTTTGTCGTTACCATCATAACTGTCATTAGGAAACCTAAAAGAACAACAGAAATGCATCACTCCATGAAACAAATAAAAGGATCCAAAGGAAGCAAACCTTCTTATAAGAAATATTTCAGATTAGCACATTCAAAAACTTTGATGGAATAAACATCACATGTCAGTCACTCTCTTAGACACATTCCCCACACATTATCTCACTGTATCCTCAAAATAACTAAAAGTTTGCAATCCTTGTATCACCAAAGGGACAACTATGACGAAGACAGGTGCAGAAGAGACTTCCCCAGGGTAGATTCATGTTTGCCATAGCTGTGAGCTGTAAGAAGCACCTTCTTACCCATTTGGAACAACAATAGAGAAGTTCACTATTTTTAAAAACCCACACTACATTTTTAAGGGAAAAATAACTTATTTTGTAATTGATCACTTCCTGCATTCCCCATCTTGTAAAGTTTGGTTTCTCATGTAGCAGGCTTCCTTTAAGAAGCAGCTGCCTGTATTTTACAAGCCTTTCATGAAAGAAATTGTCCCTGGAAATTGCTCCTTACTAATAAAGCTACATGATTAAACAACCTAACCCAACCACTGTTAATGGACAATGGTTGCACCAGCAGCACACAAATTACACATTCAGTAAATGTACTTCATGTTTCCCCCCCAATTTTCCAAAACAATTAGCTACTTACTGTTGTGATTTATTGAATATTGACCTTTAAAATGTATATACAGCCACCTCACAGCTGTGTCTAAACTTTAAAAGGGCAGAGTTTTTAAGGCCTTCATGAATCAGAAGTCATAGAGCACGATTAAATTCTCTAACCCTCTAAAAATGCCAGTTAATCATAAGGTTTAAGGAAGGAGCTATTTTCTCTCCGCTAGGTAACTGAATAACAGGCCAAAGTACAATCTATGGGGTTAGGAAAGGAACACTCAGTGATGAATAGAAGTGTGGGGATATTCCATCTCAATGGTACAGATTTTAAGTGGCTATCTTGGATTACATCATTTTTATCCACAGTGCGTCATAAGGAAACAAAAAAGCATATCCAACACCTAGACCAGGAAAACAAAATCATATAACAGAAATATCAGAATTGTCCTAGGATAGAGCCTTACTTTTTCCAAACATTTTCCAAAATTTAGTGTTTGTTCATTCATCATGGGTATTTCTCATTTCTTTAAACAACGTGAGGTTTGTTTTGAATGCACTGACCTCCATCATCAGAAATTTTTCTCTCTCCACCGTCCTCACAGCCTTCCTATTTAATGTATGAGCATCGTTTGTTCTACTAAGAACAGACACAGTTAACTATGAAGCTTACACAGTAGATAGAAGTTAGAAGTGGTTATGGATTTGAGATTTAATGCTCATCAATGGGAGGGGCCCTAACAATGTTCAAAATTCCATTAGTTATTGTAAAGTTTGCAAAAATAAGGCATTTCTGTACCATTTTATAAAGACTTCCTTCCACTTCCCAAAAGTATAAGTGCCTTAGCCACCCCTAAACCTTTCTCCATCCTTCATTGGGAAACACTGTTCCAGGTTACACAACTAGCTTATGCTCTGAAGGCCTTTCCCAAGTTCCCTCAACAAAATTCAGGTCAAGCAATAAAAAGATGTTTTTCATCAGAATTTTAAATCTGCAAGAGAACTTTGGAGAATAATTCTTAGAAGATATACCTATAACCATTAACAATAATTTATGGTATATTACAAAATAGTTAGAAGAAAAGATTTTGAATGTTCTCAACACAAAGACATGATAGACGTGCTAATTATCTTGATTTGTTGCACAAAGTGTACAAGTATTGAACTATCACACTGTACCCTATCAATCTGTGCATTATTATATGTCAATTAAAACTAATATAAAAATGAAAAGCCAGAGAAATATTAGTTGTATTTGAGAACATAGAATTAGGCTATTAACCCACTTATAGTATCACTTACAGAAATGATACAACATATTCAAAGAGAATTCTTGAATTATCACTAATATTATGATAGTTAAAAATTCATAAACAAGGACATATTCTTTCAAATGAAGGTATGGTCAATAACGGTCCCATATTTTCTTGAATGCTTTAATTGTCCTGCTAAGATTTGAATTTAAATTATAAATAACCGTGACTTCTACCAGTGTTAAGCTGTCAACTTCTATTCTGAAGAAAAAATAATCTTTTGCTCTAAACCTATGAACTATCGGGGCTGGGGATTTAGCTCAGCGGCAAAGCGCCTGCCTGGCAAGCGCAAGGTCGTGAGTTCGGTTCCTGGTACCGGAGAAAAACCAAAACCAAAAATAAATAAATAAATAAATAAATAAATAAATAAACCTATGAACTATCATCAGGGTGCAGCCAGTCTTCCATCAGTTCATTGGCTGCATTTCCTTCTTCAAGAGCATGGGTCTTTCCTGTGACTGATTGTGCACAGGCTCTGCATGTCTGTGATGCTGAAGGGGAGAGGATGAAAGGGGAAAACTCCACAGCTGCTTTCCTAAAGTTCTGTTTTGAAGCAAGTGGCACTGTTTCCCGAAAGTAACTTAGTAGCTCATGACATGAATTCTAACTTCAATTTGAGATTTAAAGGAAGAGAAACATTTTTTTGGCCCTGACTTTCTTGCCCATAGATAGAGAAGATCAGGGAGGCACCACCTGACATTTATTTGGTTATGTTCTGAGGTGAATTGCTCCAAGAACTGTCCAGTTCATTGCCAACTGTCAGTCTGCATCACATGGACATTGATACACATATGCACAAATTTACAATTATTATTCTTCCAGCTATAAATATGAGATTACTAAGTCAGGGCATTTAGTGCTTAGCATAGTACACAGAAAACATGCAATGGTTATTGAAAGAAATGGAGGCTTTCCTATTTGAGATGATAGCTATGTACCTGTGTAACAGCATACCATTTTCTCAACACACACACACACACACACACACACACACACACCTGTCTTAGCTATGTACAGGTACATCTCAACCTATAATTTCCAACTGGCCTGGGCCAAGGATTCATACAACCCATCTGTCTAATTCAGACCCAAGTGTTAGATCACTTGCGATTTGGTTGCCCTTTTCTGAAAGGTGGCCAAGGTTCTTCCATTTATTGACCACAGCCTGTATCTCATATATTATTTCTTAAGTGTTTCAAAACACAAAATTAAGTCTCAATAGAAAAAAAGTAGTTTGCCAAGCTTTCATGGCAATACTCCAATTACAAATCATCGCCAATATGTCCAGTTTCACAGTTTTGCCTATAAAATCTTGCCTTTTGGCATATTTTCATACTTTTGAAGTATAGGAAAACTTTTCACAAGGGACAGTGGAATGATAGAAAAATTTAGCCAAATATACAGAAAGTCCCTGATAATTATGCATTATCAAATGCATAATTTGATTGATGCATTTTAACTTTACAGTGGCACAAAAGTCACACACATTCAGTAGAAACTACACTTTGAATTTTGATCTCTATGCAATACAATCTTCTCTCATGACTCTGGAAAGCTCCCAGTCAGCTTAGCAATCACAGGAGGAAACGATCAATATTCTACAGTGTCCTATGCTGCTAAACTGAGATGTCCAGTAGGTTATGTGGATTTAATGAACTTCCAACTCTTTATATTTTCAACTTAGAATGGATTCACTGGGACATAACTCCATCATAAGTCAAACAACATCTCTATATACCCCCTAATCCCACTGCAGTGACCTAAGCATAGCAATGGAACCAATGAACCTCTTATTCTTCAAAGAAGGGGATACTATCCAGTCTCTACTTTGCAGTACTTTACTCTAATTTCTCTTCCAAGGATCAGGCAATTATACCTACGACATTTCTTAAGGCACTTCAACAGCAGACAGTGCTCAAATAATGTTGCATGACAGACATCTTACTTTGAATGTACTCTGAAACAAGAGACTCCTTTCTCTGAGGCTCAAATGACAGTGCTTCCTGTATACTTGAATAGGTACTGAATTTATGTCATAGACTATCTGATTTACAATTAAACAAAAATATTTGCATGTAGGGGGTTACAAAGTTAGCTGGTGACCAATAGTAAAACTTCTTCAAAAGAAAACGAGCACTGTTTCTATGTAGCTTTCTTACATTGATTTACATACACTAAAAAGTTGAAGATGAAATAGTATATGATTTATAGTTGAATAAGAAATTATTGCATATAACTTTATTTTCAGATAAAATTAGGTTATTGGCATACAGAATGCACTATTGCAAAAAACACACTCCCTGTCCTCAGAGACTGAGAGTTTTAGAGAGCTAGGCGTAGAAATAGGACATGCCAATTCAGTGCTACAGATTGACATAGGAATGAATGACCACAGGATATCATGGAAGCATAGAAATGTACCTGATATAGTCTCCAGTGGCCAGGAAGGAAAGGATATCAAAACGGAAATTTGAAAGATCATTAAGATTCACCATGCAAATGAAAGAGAAAGAGTAGAGAGAGGCAGTTTGCTCAAAAGATGAGAAAAGATCCTGATAGAAGATAGGTTGATGTATTTAGACATGAACCTAAAGAAGTTAAAGAGGTTGTACTCTGTCCTGAAGGTAAGTCCCTGAATAGCTTTCGTCAAGGAAAATGTAGAATCTCATTTTTTTCCACGTGGAAGATCGATTGGGAGGGGACCACGATAGAAGCAGAGTGCTCATCACAAGGGCTGCTGTAGTGGTTTATATGTATGAGAAATGAATGTGCCTTAAACTAGAAGAGTTGCAGTGGAGAATAAAGAGAAGTATACAAATTAAAGAAATTGTCTCAGTCCACTTGGCTTGCTATAACAAAATATCATATACTGAATAGCCTATAAACAAAAGAAATTTATTCCTCCAAGTCCTAGAGGCTGGGAAGTCTAAGATCAAGACATAAACAGATTCTGTGTATGACGAACTGCTTCCTGGTTCACAGTGACACCTCTCACTGTGTCCTCAGAGGGTACACAGGCAAGGCAGCTTTCTAATGCCTCCATTATAAAGGTCCTAATCAGATTCATGAGGGCTCCACCCTTATGGCTTAATCACCTCCCAAGGGCCTCATCACATAATGCCATCACTTTGGTGCTTAAGTTTCAACATATGTATTTGGAGTGTCACAAATATCATGATCATACCTGAAATCTTCAGGATGTAATTAACAACAAGAATTTATTTTGTGTCAGGGTCTGAACATGCACTTTGTCTGCATTATCTCACTTGATCCATGCTACAGCTCTTAAGAAGTGGTCGCTGAAGGGGAAACTGGCCTCAGAGAAACTAAGTAACTTACCCAGGACCACCTGACTGCATCAGTCTCCTGCTTTTAATCAGTGTATTATACTACCTCTTCAGGTAAAGGAATCAGGATCTGGAAGAGATGGATAGGGTGAGAAAAAGGGAAAAGAAATTCTAAGAAGTAAAGAAAGAAACCTATGAAGGGTGGTATCTTGGAAGCTGAGGGAAAGAATTTCATAAAGCACAGTATTCAGATTCATTGATGCTGCAGACAGATCAAGTAAGATGCAGATAAGAACATTCACAAAGCTTACTAACAATGAGGCTGTCTGTGACCGTCATGAAACATCTCCAGTGATGTTCTTGTAGGTGAGGAAGAGGAGACTGAGGGGAGATAACTCTCAAGAGGTTTGGTTGTCATGGGGATAAAGATCTAAGGAAATCCCCTTTCCTGTGAAGGAAAACGCAGGATATGATGGTTAACTTAACTGTCAACTTGACTGGCTTAGGAGCTACTCACGAGATTAAAAGGCACATTTATGAGTGTGTCTGGGTGGATCAGGGAGGTGTGACCTTGTGTGCTCTACCTGGTCCCTGGCCCTTTTCTCCTGGGCACTGTTCCCCTGCTTTGCTTTTCAGACAACATGAAGCTAGTAGCTTTGCTCTGCCACGCTCCTCACCATGATGTTCCTGCCTTGGAGCCAGCCAGCTGTGGACTGAACCCTCTGAAATTATCAGCCAGATAAACTTCTCCTCCTTTAAGTTGTGGATATTGGTATTTCAGACCAGCAATGGGGAAAGTGACTACTATGCAGTGTTAATACCATGTTATTTATTTTTTCAAGATGTGATCATTTTTTAATTAATTTATTGGTACATTGTAGATATACATAATGATCACATTCATAGAGGAAGTTTTTACCTGTACATGATATATCTTGATTCTTTTTTTCCCTCAATCCCCTCTCTTTCCTTCAACCCCGCTTCCGCTCCTTATTTACATAAGCTTTGTTTCCATTTTATTCTTTCTGGGCTGGGGATATAGCTTAGTGTCGTAAGTGCCTGGCTGGCAAGCACAAGTCCTGAGTTTGATTCCTGGTACCAAAAAAAAAAAAAAAAATTCATGCCATTTTCTTCTTTCTATTCTTTTTTCCCCTCGTTCCTTTCCCACTCCTCTATCCCTTGTCCCCCTTCCTATTTGAATATTTTCTTTTTATTTCCCATTATCTGTTATACATTTTGGTCCTTACTTACCATTTCAATTTCTCCCACCAGAGAAACAATGTGATATTTAAACATGTGTCTGATTTATTTCACTTCAGAGTATGGACTCTTTTTTATTCCTTTTTCCTTCCTTCCTCTCCTCACCCTGTTCCCCTTTCTTTTGAACAGTGTTTTCCTATTTCACAATACCTTCCATACACGTTAGTCCTTATTTACATATTCAGTATCTCATACTGGAGAAACAATAGGATACTTTGATCATATTTTGATGCTGTTGATAAGAAGCCAGTAGAAAAAGAAAGGTAGAAGGCATTTGCAATCAGTGAGTGAATGAGAAGGTGATGAAAATGAAAATTAGGAGTTGAAAAAATTAAATTTAAAAGGGAGAAAAAATAGTGCTCTATCATCACAGGGGGAAAGGAATAGATGATGGGGAAAACACAGATGTCTTTGTCAAGGGAAGTTTCCCATAGTTCTGGAAACTAAAAAGTCCAACATCAAGGCTGATATATTTGGTATCTGAGAAGAGTACTATTTAGGATTTGTGAATATCCCTCTTCTCATTATGTCCTCACATGATATATGCACATGGGGATATACACATGATGAGAGAGAGAGACCAAAATCTAACTTCTTTTCTTTTTTTTTTTTTTTGGTACTAGAAATCGAACTCAGGACCTTGCACTTGCCTGGGAGGCACTTATGCCACTGAGCTATATGCCCAGCCCTCTAATTTGTTTTCATGTTTTTATAGAGACAGTAATTCCATAAGGGCCCCATCCTTATGACATCATCTAAATTTCATTATCACCCCAAATCCTACCTCCCAACAGCATCACATTGGGAATTAACACTTCAAAATATGAACGTGTGGGGGATACTCTGTATGGGATACAGTGGGGAAATATTGTTTCCTCACTTATCTTAGATTCATGCTTATAACAAAAGTCAAATTAACAGGATAAAGGCATGTACATTACTTAATATAAGTTTTATTTTAAAAAGTTTTATGCTACATGCCCAGGAGCCATTACAAAAAAGGAAAAGCTATAGGAAAGGGTAAAATTTACACATTTTCATGCCAAATTTTCTCTGGAGTAAAAAGTAGGACCATCTGCCAAGAGCGAGAAGGAAAGAAAACAAGTAAAGGGTTTAGGAAGATTAGAAACATTTTGAAATAAAACTGTGAAAAATATGAGAAATGAAAAGGTAGAAAGAATAAAAATTTATGAAAATTATTGAGGATCTAGGTGAGTGGAGAAACCCTAACAGCTGTGATGTGCCTATTGGGAAAACATTGTGACTTAGTCTCCCAGTTCCCAGAAATCAGAATATAAAATCCCAGACGCTGGGATTTAGAGCTTCCTGGTGGGTAGGGTAGAAGACGAGCGTCTGGGGGATTGAAAATGCTGGCAAGAAAGTTGTTGAAGTAGTCAGTTGTGGGGGTAAGCTGCAGAACAAATGAAGAAATAGAAGACGTACTACACAGAAAGAGACTTAAAGACTAGTAAGAGAGAAAATCAGATATTGGGAAGTCTGGAAAAACCAGACACTTTAACAAGATTGATGATGTGACCACTGGAATTTTTTCTTTTTTTTTTGAACCCAGAATGAAACTCAGGAGCTTGTGCTTGCCAGGCAGGTGCTGTGCTGCTGAGCTACATCCCTGGCCCCTCCCGAAAGGAACTTATAGCTGAAGTTAGGTAGAGGTAAAGGCCACTGAAGCTTAAAAGCTGAAAGAGGTCAGAGTAGTGGTTGGATGTCCCTGTCATTGATGACATCCCTCCAGGACAGCAGCAGAACTAAGGCTGAAAAAGAAGTCTCTGATCCAAATGCCAGTCTCTGGGTAATGAAAGGAAAGAAGTTGTGAGCATTTTGTGAAAGTAACCCTTCCTCTTTTCTCACTTTCTTCCAGAATGTATATGACAAAGCTTAGAAAAATAACTAATATTTATTGATCTTTCTCTATCTGCCTGGCATTTTTCTAAGTACTTTACACATACAGTAGTTCTCCATTATCCATAGTTGCACCTTCTATGAGTTCAGTTGTCCATGGTGAACTGGCATTCTCATGGCTCCATCGTCCTCTGACATATGGTCAGAGGGTCAATAGTAGCCTAACACTGTATCATTCTCCTCATTTCCTCTCCTTCTGCAGGTGTTGTATCATTTCACACTGTTAAGAAAAAGGGAGAACATAGTACAATGAGGCAATGAGGTAGAGATAGACAGACAGACAGAGACACAGACATAAAGAGAGATAGAGACAGAGAGACACAGAGAGAGATCATGTAACTCTTATTACAAAGTCTTGTTATAATTGTTGCTTTTTTATTGGTTATTGTTATCAGTCGTCTACTTTACTAATTTATAAATTGAACTTCATTGTATATCCGCACAGGAAAAATATAATATATAGATTTAGTACTATATTGGTTTTAGGCATAAACTGACAGTCTCAGAACCTATTCCTTGTGGGTAAGGGGGACACTACGGTACTGTCTGATGGATCTTTACAACCACCTTCTGAGATAGGCAGGCCTTACTCTCAACCCTCCATCTTACAAATGAAAGAAATGAGACACACCAAGGTTAGACAGTTCTTCTAGGGTTACTCAGCTAGTGCACAGGAGAACAAGGACTCAAACTCAAACAATCTGGCACTAGACTGCGTTGACAATCACCATAGAAATATTACAGCTATAGTTTATTAAGTACTGTTTATGTGCCAAACATTGTGCCATGTGTATCACACACATTACTTCATTTAATCACAACAACAGTAATACTATATAGATACCATTATTCCCTGCATTCTTACCAATAAAGAAAGTGAAGCGGGGCTGGGAATTTAGCTCAGTGGCAAAGCGCCTGCCCGGCAAGCGCAAGGTCGTGAGTTCGGTTCCCGGTACCGGAGAAAAACCAAAACCAAAAAAAAAAACAAAAACAAAAACAAAAAGAAAGTGAAGCTCAGAATTAGGAAATGACTCCATCCTTGTCCCTGCAATAACATGTTTTCTATACGAAAATTAGCCTTGATTTTTCCATTCTAATTTATAGCACCTATTCCAGGAAAACAATACTCATCTAATTCAAGTACTTGGATGTTTACATCTGCAATGTAGACATTCCTAATTTGTCTTTCAAGTGCTGTTTTTGTTTGAGTATCCGATCAGTAAAGAAAACTGTGTTACTTGATTATGACAGCAAAAAAGAAAAAAAAAAGGGCTTTAATGGTAGAACAAAGACTAACAATAATGTTATAGCTGTATAGTGTTTTAATGTTTCACAAAAAGTGTTAACGTATACTATTTTATTTGATCTTCTCCGAAGAAGAGTTTCCTGAAAGTTCTAAGACCCTAGAATACAATACATAAGGGAAACCCCACCTCAGAGTTTAGCTGTTGTTGTTATTTTAAAAGGTACAAAGAGGCTATCCTGTCTAACAGGGTGAAAAACAGTTCCCTCTGGAGGTAGAGGAGTGTCTAATCATTTGATGTCTTTGAAACTTTGCAGCAGAATGCATAACCATGTTCTAAGATGGAGATTCCCAATCCTTTGTACAACTGGGTCCCCTACTTTCACTACCACCCACCTTAGTCTTAAATATATTATAGAGCATATTTTAAAAACAATAATTAAAATAATTTTATTTTGCAAATGCTAAAATCGTCTAAGATTATTGGCACTGTCAAATGAGTCATAAAGCAAGGATCAGGACATATGCTGAAACTTCAATCCAGTATGAAATACCTTCCCAACAGACAATTGTGAATAAACACAGACTCAAATGAGGACAAGATTAACTTATTCAACAAACATTTACTAAGCACTCATTATTCACAAGTCTCTGTACTGAGTACTGAAGTCCTCATAGATCACTGTGTTAAAATTAGGGTCCAATAACTCCCAAATCTTAGTGATTTAATGCAGTCAAAGTTTATATTCCCTGTGCAAAGATAAGTTCAAATGTTCCTGGTAGCTCCCCTAAACATCTTTTCCCCAAATGGGGACTTCGGTATTCAGGCTTCTTGCACCTGTTGGTTTTATCATCTTCTAGCAAGCCTCAGAGTCCTACTGGACACATGCAACTAATTGGCAAAAAGGAAAGAGAAGATGAACAAAGTTACTCATGCAACGTTTGGGGAGCCAGCCCAGGCAGTGGCCCATATCACTGACACTCATATTTCATGCACCAGAATGCAGTCACTCAGCCCCAACATTATTTCAGGCAAATTGGAAAATGTAATCTTCCTGTGTGTGCAATATAAGGAAACAGATTTGGTGAACTCCGAGTCAGCCTCTGTCTAATCATATAATCCATTGTTTCCCAAACTTCAGCTCTCTTTTTAGTAAAACAGGAGATGGCAAGCGTGAGAAAGACAGATGTGAACTACACAGGAGTACCTCAGTAAAATTCATCTCTTTTTAAGAACTTATTAATATATATTAATTACACAGGCTAGTGGGTTGCATTTTGCATCTTGGTACATATATATGATATACTTTGATCTTTCCACCCCCACATTACTCTCCTCCCTCTTTTATCTCCCCCCAGTCCCCTTCCTGTCTTCTAATAGTCCCCCTTCGGTGTTAATTGGGGTCTCACAGTTAATAACTGGCATGATTAGAAGTGGAGCCTGGCCAATTGATATTTGATTCATAAATATTTATATGAATTATAAATATTATCATGATGACTTGTATCTCTCTATATCTAACTCTCATCCTCCCTCTTCTTCTCTCTCCTCTGAATTCTTCATATGGGAGGAAACATGAGACGCTTGTCTTTCTGAAGCTAATTTATTTTGTTTAAAATGATGGTCTACAATTTCATCCATTTTCCTGAAAATTATCTGATTTCATTTTTATTTATGACTGAATAATTATATAAAAATTGCATATATAAATGATATATGTAAAATTTTCATTCATACACTGATGGACTCCTAGGGTGATTCTATATCTTCACCATTATGAATTATGCCACAATAAACATGGGTATGCAAGTATCCCTACAGTATGCTGACTTTGAATCCTTTGGGTATATACACAGGAGCAAGACAGCTGGGTCATATGGTAGCTCTATTTTAGTTTTTTGAGGAACCTCCATACTGATTTGCATAGTGGCGGTACTAATTTACACTCCTACCAACAATGCAGAAGGGTTTCTTTTTCCTAGCTTCTTCATAGCACTTATTGTTTATTTATTTGTTTGTTTGTTTTCTGTATTATTGATTATAGAAGCAGTGGAAGAGAACTGAAATGCTAAATGATTGGAATTAATGAGCTGTAATCTTCATATTTGAATGCTACAATGCTTTTTCCTGGAAACTTCTTAAAATTTTCTCTTATTAATTACTTGTTGTTCCATCATTGAATATTTTAGAATTATTTTTCTTCAAATAATGAAACTGAGGCCTAGAGAGGATAATTAACTTAAGTAGGGTTTTAATTATCGTGAGCAAATAATTCTATGTAAGTGATGTATTTAAATGCTATACATGTATAATTTTCTTTTTACATATAACTTTATACAGATAATAACTGCCATGATTACAAGTATATTCAGGCCTACTGATCTTTGATTTATAAATATTTATATAAACTATAAATGTTGTACTGATCACTTGTATCTCTCTATTTTTACTCAAATAAAATTTGAAGATGGCAACGTTTACCAAGAGAGGGGCATTTTACCCTCATGAATATAATGAGCACAGAATTTCAGGAAAACTATTTGGGTGTAGTTATATTCTTGGTTGGTTAAGTTTTCATAAATCTAGAAGAGAATTGCCAAATAATATAAACAAGTAAATAAGAACTCTTCAGAATACTCTTGACTTTTCTTTTCTTTCTTCTTTTTTTAGCGTACAGATTTTTATTCTTGACCAAGCATCAAAGCAGAAGACAAACTCTCACTTCAAGTCATCAATTTGGTGGGGTAGTGGATCTACAAATATAGGGTATAAATTGGAAGGAGACTAATAAAAGGGTGGACTAGTCATGGGCAGAATTTTAGGGGGAATTCAGTGCCACCTTCTGTTCACCTTTTTGAGATTCTTTCCAGGCTTTATCACGCTAACTGTCAACTGCAACCTTAACATTTCTGAAAAATAAAAATAGGGGAGAGAGACTACTTCTGGAGCATAATAAAATGCATTATAAGTCTATATACAATAATGAAGACAATGTACCACATGAAATGACAATGATGCTAATGAGATGAAATACAGTCTGGAAATAGTTGCAAGTACATATGACAAGTTTATACTTAATAAGTTATCATTTCATATCCGTGGAGAACATGTGGCTTCCTTCATAAAAGATATTTGGACAACTGGTGTCCAAAACCTTCTCACTGCTGAAACAAAATAACTGATATCCACAAGCTAAAGGAGAAAGGTTTATTTTACCTCATATTTTTTGGAGGTTTCAGCCCATAGTCAGCTGGTTCCAAGGCAGAGGGCATGGCAGAAGCACATTGCATAAGAGAAACAGTCCATGGCAGGGCAGGCAGGAGGCAGCAAACAATGAGCTTCCATCTTCCTTTATATTCTTTTGAAACTACAAACCTATTGGTTGGTGCTACCTACACCCAGGGTGGGCCTTCCCATTATCCACACCCAGAACAATGCTAAACCAATCCAGTCATCACACCCATGATCCAGTCACTCACAAAAGTCCCACCTATGAGTGCATGAGCCTTTGGGGGGACATCTAGACGTAAGCCATAACAACTGACTAGCCATGAGATAAATTATTATGATAATCATACATACTTGAATACACATATGTGTTTGCAGTTGTATAGAGTATCTTTAAGAAGAGATATAAGTAATTGATCATGTTGATTGACACAGAACCGGAATACTAAGAGACTGGCTACTATACATGTGTATTACTATTATACATGTGTATTACTACTATTTCACTATTAATATCCAATAAACTTTACAGAGTAATGCTGACAAACTTCACAGGACTAACCATTCTTAAGTGTGCCAAAGGTTCCACTTTTCTAATATTAGAAAAGTTTTGAAAGCATTTTTGGAGGGATTGCCTTTTTGTTCATTTGGGGTTACTTTATGTCTCTGATTCATTTCTGAGATCACATAGTTTCCAAAACAGCCCTGCCACTACCTTCCTCAACACTCTGAAACACGTACTCATTTACAGCATCTGGGAGTTCAGAGACCAGAATTAAATGAAAGTTTAATGACATGGAAATTCATAACAGCCTGCATCCTATATTCTCTTTATCTATAAATATTGTCTAATGACCCAGGGAAGTATGGCTTTAACACATGGGAATGCCAAGAAGACAATTGTATATTTTCTGAAGTGATTACCACATATCTCTAGTAAGCTTTAGTTCTTTCAATCTCTTGGCGAGCCTACCTCAGGGTAAACAACCTTCCTATAAAATACAGTTGTTCTACAACAGCCTTAATGGTGCAGAAGCCAAAACGAAAGGAGGAGGCCATTCTCAGAAGATTTCATTTTGCTTTTATCACATGCACACACGCTAGCACACACATACACACACACACATGCTCACACACACTCCTAATGCAGTTGCTCAAGCATTTCTCATCTTAGTACATTTTATCACTGTGTTTACCATTTTATATCAAAACATGGTTAAATATCTATTGTCCAAATGAAACCATAGCTTTTCCACAACAGTGACTGCTTGATTCATTTTTGACTATGCAAGTTTAGCAGATTGCCTAGAACCAATAAATGTTCTAACTGTATGAATGAATGAATGAACAACTTAAGAAGGCTCCTCAGCTAATCTCAGGTGTAATAATGCATTCAAAACACAAATTATCTCCCAGACAAAATCTTGTATTTACAGAGGTATAAAGTAAGGTGTGGTATTTGTAAGAATGTAGGACATGCGCAAGTGTGCAGTTGAACGCTGATGTTTATTTTCTGGATTTCTCTGTTCTTGAGATCCCACTCCCAGGCTTACTCACCTTTGGTCCAAGAGAAAACAAATGTGGCCAGGCAATTGCATATAGCCCCAGCTGCTGTACAATGAAGAACCTAGGGATTCTGTACTTGCAGCCTTCGGGGGAAGAGAAAGGAGAGAGATGTAAGCCAGCCAACTGGGCAGAGGTAAATGAATGAATACTAACTAGGTCTCTCCGTCCCAGCCAGTGGCAAGTTACCAGCTGTGCCTTTAATTTAGCCCTTTGTCTTCCCTAGAAAGGCCAAGGCCATTGTGCCAGGAGAAGAAAACAATCAGGCTTCTCTAGCAAGCTGTTCAAAAGCAGAGATGGAAATTACAGGAGATAAGAGACATACTTATTAAAGAAAAATAATATTCTCAAAACAAAATGAAAGGACATTATTTGAGAAGAAAAAAACAAATGAGTAAATTTAGTCATTTGACTGCATTTTATCTACGGATTAAAAATTCAGCTCAAAGGACAACCAGTTTATATTTTAAAGGCTAGAATCTTGTTCTCATTTCGATGATGCTCAATATCAATCATGGAGATGACTTAGAGAGAGAGAAGAAGTGCAAGTTTTGAAGGGAGGCTTCCCACAGCCAAATCCCAAAAGGGTTCATCCTTGAAGGATAAAAATCAATGTTCAGCTGAGGTTTTCACACTTTTCTTTTGGCAAGAAAAGAGGGAGAGGAAGAGGGGAGAGAAAGAAAGAAAGCAGGGGAGACAGAAAAAGAGAAAATTATTACTGGCTTATTATTTGTTTTAAAAGAGAAGTTTTTTTATTTGTTTGTTTTTCAGTGCTTGAAATGGGACCCAAGTCCCATGTCCCCACATGCTAGACAAGTGCTCTACCACTTAGTCTACACCCACATCCTAAGAAGCATCTTTAAACATGAGTGTGTGTGTGTGTGTGTGTGTGTGTATGTGTGTATCTTAGCATAGAGTTTGAAACAATGTATGCTCCATAGAAGTTAGTTGCTGTATCTGTGTTCACAGTATTAGACTTCATAAAATATGAAGAGATTGACTCTGATTTAATCTACAATCATAGAAGTAAGCACTAGACTAGAAATGGTTGCATTCCTATTCCTGACTCTGCTGCTGTCTGGCCTTAAACAAGTCATTGCTCTTCTTGGGGAATCAGTTTCTCCAGGGTTAAAAGTGAGGTAGAGGCTGAACTACATAATATATAAGGGGCTTTCAAACTCACAGATTTGACTAAAACAAACCACTTAGACAAATAAATTCTTAGTTTCCCTCCTACTTTGGAAACTCCTAAGACTACTAAGAAGAGAGCATCAGTTTATCTGCCTCCTCAAAGCAGCCTACACAAGGTCCTTCAACTTACTCGCTCTTTTTCTTTCTTGCTTTCTTTCTTTCTTTCTTTCTTTCTTTCTTCCTTTCTTTCTTTCTTTGTTTTCTTCTTTCTTTCTTTCTTTTCTTCTTTCTTTCTTTCTTTCCTTCTTGTGTGTCTGTGTTGGTACTGGGATTGGACCCAGAGCCTTCACATTGAGTTACATCTTCAACTCTTTTTTATTTTTTATTTTCAGGCAAAGCCTAAGAAAATTGTCCTAGAATAGGCTTGAATTTGGGATCCTTTTACCTCAGTCTCCCAGCGTGCTGAGATTACAAGGATGTACCACCATGCCTGAGTCTTCAATCTCCTTTAACAAGAGCAAAGACACACTGAAAAAGAAATAAGGGCAGCCATGTTGATAACAGAACTTGGACTGCCACTCCATCCCCAAATCAGTTCTGGAAGGAAGACCATTCACAGAACATGATTGCTAAACAATACAATAGGAGCAACATTAATGGGCCCTGAAAAATATGGTTAATGGGCCTACGATTTCCTTTCCACACTGAAAGTAGACCCATGTGGATGACGGTTTCCTGTGCATACATAGTTGTGACACATTCGCATATACTCTTTCAGTTTTAATATTTTACTCCAAAGAATCAATAGGGCTCAAGTAAAGGGCCCCAACCCTGTGCATCCTAGACAAGAGAAGGAGGCTACTTAGTCTTGTCCTGGCTTTGGCACTAATCTATAGGCCCATCTTGGCCATATTACTTCAGATCCCTGTCACAGTGTTCTGATTGACATGTAGCATGGAAAGTTCCTCTGCCTAACTCAGAAAGAGACTGTGAGACTAAAATGAAATAACACCCCAAAGTCTTTACAGAGCAGAAATGCTACACAAATGCATTCTTTCTCCACGTGTCTAGAACACACATGGCTGGCTAATCCCATTAGGAAAGGAAGGGTGCCTCTCCAAATGCAATTACTCATTATTCTCAAATAGCATTTGGTGTGTGGCATCATTTCTTTCTCTTTACCATTGACAACCAAGTGATCACGATTTCCCATGAGCATTCACAGCCATTAAAAAAGTTTCACTGCCCAAGGATTAAAGCAAGACTATTGTCATTGTAGGAAAACTCAATTATATGCCTGTTTAAAAGCTGCTTTAAGAACATCATAAAAAGAAATTGACATTTATTTCACAAACTAAAGTCTCATTAGGTAGTTAATGCATAATTTTAAGCAACTTAGGACATCCTATCCTTTATGTTAAATTTCAGTTTAAACCAAAGCTTTATTGAGAGCTTCCTATATGCAAAACACTGTGATAGCACCTGGGATCTGATGGTAAAAAATAATCCTTATCCTGAAAGAGGGAAGTCAGTCTGCTACAAGGGATAACTCCCAAGCGGTATGTGATCTATGCTGTAATAGACTTATGAAGTGGCATTCAGCATCCAAGACTGGGGAGAGGTGGAGTTCATCTGGGATTCCAGGGAGGCAGGGTCTTGATTAGAGCACAATGCAGGCGATTTTTTTTTTTCATCAAAGGCTGAAAAAAGTGGACTTTAAGAGTATCAGAAGGTGGGCTGGGGATATACCTGTCTTGCAAGTACAAGGTCCTGAGTTTGATTACCAGTACCAAAATAAAAAAGCATCAGAAGGTAAGAAATGGAGACAGGATTTCAGTATTTTTTTCAAAAATTACTTTTATTTATTTATAATTGTCAAATAATCATTGCATCTTCTTATGGAGTACAAGATGTTTTGGTCATACACTGTGAACAGATTCAATAAAGGCAATTAACATATCCATTATCTCACTAAGTTCTGTGTCAAGAGCATTATTCTTTAAGTAATTTTGAAATATATGATACATCATTTTCACCTTGGTCACCATACAGTGCAATAGGACGTTGTAACGTATTTTTCCAATCTAAAACTTTGTTCCCTTTAAGCCACATTTTCCCATCCCACACCTCCCATTCCCTGGGTCTCTAGTAACTTCATCTCTGTCCTTTGTTCCTGTGAGATCAATGGTTTTAGCTTCTGCACGTAAGTGAGATCATAAAGCACTTGTCCGTCTAGACCTAGTATATTTCACCTAGTATAGCATAAAGGTTCCTCAAAAAATTAAAAACTAAAAATAGAATTAGTGCATGATCCAGCAATCCTACTTCTGAGTGTGGAAGCAAAGGAAATGAAATTAGGATTTTGAAGCTATATCTGTGCTCCTATGTCCATTGTAGGACTAGTCAGAATACCTAAGCTATAGAAGCAACCTAAATGTGTTCATCAGTTGAGGAGTTCATAAGAAAAATGTGAGAAACATACATGTCAGCCTCAATAAAAGATTTCTATATTGCCAACAATATAGCTGGAACTGGAGGATGAAAACATTTTAAAGACCAAAGTTTAATATTTTATTTACTTTAAAAAATCTGTAGCTGAGATAGGACACTCCTTCTGTCTGTGTGTGTGGAACTGGTGGTGAAAATCAGGGCTTCACACGTTCTAGGCAAGTTCTGTGCCACAGAGCCACACCCTGAACCCAAGAACAGTGTTTCTTCTTCATTCACTCCATTGCACTTTTTCTTTATCTACGTACTGACTCCATCTTTCTCTCTTTAACTTCTTCAAATGGTCATAGTTTAGAGTTAGAATGTAGTCCTCATCATTTCTTTTATGTATAATGAATACATTTAAGTGTCCTGCTCTTTTAAAATTAGAATATTGGGCTAGGGGTGCAACTCAGTGGTACTGCATATGTTTAACATGTACAGGTCCTGGGTGACACGAACAGCCCAGGATTTTGCCTTTTTCTGCCTCTCAGCAGTTGTGATGGTGGCCCTAAAGAATGAGATTTTCAGAAGCACCCAAAGATCATCTCATCCTAGAAATACTTATTGTCTACCAGATGTTGGGAAGAGCAAGGTGAACAAAACAGGTAGGACCTCTGACCTCATTGATCTCCCAGTCTAGCTGGAATAAAATAAATACACTGGAAATTTTCAAATTATTCAAAGTGCTATAAAGTAAATGAAATCAAACTATGGGTGACAGCCAATGTTAGGTGGGATGGAGAGCTAGAGATGGCCTCTGCTGCAGGAAGGCTGGCAGGTTTGAAGAAGTATCAGGAGTCTTGTGTTCCTAGAGTGAAGAGATGAGAGAATTGTACATGATGATTTTGTAGAGGGTCTGGGAAAAAGTTTGTTTTATGATAGATGCAAAGAGAAATACTTGAAGCATGTTAAATGTGACAGCCATATAATTTGAATTATATTTCCAAAGCATTTCTTTTGAGATAATTTTTCATTTGTAGAAAAGTTTCAAAGATAAGTCAGAGCTGGGTGTGGTGGTGCATGCCTGTAATCCCAGCACTCAAGAGGCTGAGACAGGCAGATCACCAGGAGTTTGAGGCCAGCCTGGGCTACACAGTGATTTCAAGGCCAGCCTGAACTACATAGTGAGACTCTATCTCAATCTACCCCACCCAATAAAACAAGGATAGTACAGAAATTTCTGTACATCTTCATCCAGTTTCCTCCATTTTTAGCATCTTAAAATACTATGGTATATGAATATCAACTAAACTCAACACTTTATATGGGCTTCACCAGCTTTTATTTATCTCCTTTGTTACTGTTCTGAAGATCAATTCCAGGATTCCACAATGCAGTTAGTCACAATATCTCCCTAATTATTTCTGATCTGTGATAGTTTCTCAGTCTTTCCTTATTCTTCAAAACTGAGGATTTGAAGAGTTCTACTCAGGAACCCTATAAAATATCTCAATATAAGTTTTCTGATGATTTTCTATCATGACTAGACTCTGGTTACAGGTTTTTGGAAAGAGAGGGTATGATAGATAGCCACATGTCATTAACAGTAACAGTAACATACATCACCTAATTAAGCTAGTATCTGCTAGATTTTCCTGCTATAAAAATACTACTTTTCCTTTTTGGTTTACCTAGGAAGCGAGTCAGTTAAGTCTAGCCTCCCCTCAAGGAGATGGGAGAGAGGGACTAAATTTCACCTCTTTGAAGAGGAGTATACACATATATTATTTGGAATTCTTCTGTAAGGAAGATTTGCCTCTTTTCCCCCAAATATTTTGTTTTCATGTATTTGTATCAGTATACATTTGTGGATATCTGCTCTATACTTGGTGTTATAACCCAAATACCATATTATTTATTTTATCACTCCATTTGTTCCATCTTTGGCCAGATGTTGGGAGCCTTTTCGGGTTGGTTTTTTTATTTCTTTGGCATGTTCCTATCCCTCTTCTTCCTTTGTCACTTCCTTACTCTCTGGTACTACGAGATGCTCTATAGTAATCTTGTATTTTCTCTTTCCCAAACCCTACATTCAATCATGCCTCCAAGGAGCATTGGTTATTTGGATCAGACTGGAGCATAGTGTTAGATCCCAAGGTTTGTGCATTTGACATTCTAATTGCTAACAGAGTATCCTTGCTGGAAGGCCCTCTTTGATGGTGCAGCTAGGAAATATAGGATGTGCACAAACTCGTGTACCTATATATTGATAAATACTTAATATATATGTCATTATTTATACTAAACTAAACCTGATTTCATATTGATCTTGAATCACAACATACCAGAGGCTTTACTGAGCCACAGTTTTAAAAGATCACTCCCAAAATATCTTGTGAAAAAGCAACAAAAGGAGGTAACCAGCTACTGAAGGGTGGAGGTTATTGCTGTCATTTAAGTAACAAATGATGGTATCGATAAGTAAACTGATTTGAGAGAGAGAGATTTTGTAGATAGAGCTGGCAGGACTTGATGATGTCTCAGATATGAAGTGGGGGTAGAGGAATGAGGGAAATATAAAGGATCAGGGATGGCTTGTGAACTTCAGATCTGAGAAACTATACACACAATATATAGGGAAGACTAGGAGAGGAGCAAGTTTAGCAAGGAAGGTATGAAAGTCCTGTTTTTGTTTTGTTAAATTTGAGATGCTCTTTATATATTCAAAGGTGTGAAGTCAAATAAGTGAGTATGCATAGGAGTGTAGCTATATGAACTTGGGTGTTATCAGCATATGAATGGGAACTAAAGCCAGGGCATAGAGGCAATGACCCAAGGAGAAGGTGGTAGTGATGACAGAAAATAAAAGTATCAACACCAGGTCCAAGACATTTCGGTAATTAGAGATTGAGCAGGAGAGGTGCCAGAAAAGATTCTTTAACTTCTCCCCTACAGTTGATGATTTGTAGTCTTTCATCCAAGTCATGCATCACACATTTCCTCACTGCTCATTCTTTTCCAAGTCAGGCACAAGAATTTCCATTTTAATATGAATTTTTGTATTGTAGTTACAGTGATGGGGCAGGTGGAGATGACTCAACTTTAATTAAATCAACTCTTGGAGAGTAAAGCATGTTGGCTTGTTATGTAGCCTTCTTCTCTTCTGAATATAACACTCTACTTTGCTATCATGCGGCTCCTACTGACTAATCATTCCCACCTCATCATCTTCTCTGTGTGTCCCAGAACAACTTTCTAAAGAGACAGAGAAAAGTGGGCTATTTTGGAGGGGCAAGGAATGGGTGAGTGCTAAGGCTTAGCTTAAAGGTACTTTTATAGAACATTTGTAGATATACATACGATTGAGGACTTCTTTTCCTTCCTAACCAAAAGAATAAACCACCTCTCTGACAAGCATTTCAGATCTCCAAAGCTTGCCCATGTCTCTAGTGCAGTCTACACTTCCACCACCAGTACCCCAGGCCAGGCTTCGACCATTCCCCTACAAGGTAAAAAGGAGTATACTGTACTGGTTTAAGAGCATGAATCCTGTCTGTTACTTTCTCATTGCTGAGATAAAATGTGCAACAGCACCAATTAAAGCAGGAAAGCTTTATTTTCGGTTACAGTTTGTAGAGGTTTCAGTCCATAGTCAGCTGGTTCCAAGGCAGGAGAGCATGGCAAAGGAGAAACAGTCCATGGCATAGCAGACAGGAAGCAGTGAACCTTCCTTACTATTTTCCTTTTTATTCCATTCAGGCTACAAGCCTATTGGTTGGTGTCACCCACACTCAGGGTGGGTCTTCTGTCATCAGTAAATTCATCATCCACGTCCAGAACCACGCAAAACCAAAACATGTGGCAGAGATCAAGTGCTCACCATCATCTGCCTTCTCCTCTTATCATACAAGTGGCCCAATCCCATTTCTCAGACTTCCTTACCATGACATGACACCATATAAATGAATTATGGAAAATGGAACGTGAGCAGAGGTGAAATATGCCACTTTAAGGACTGTCCTATGAAACCTTCCTACATGCAATTCTTTCTCTTCTATCACCTTTTTGCTGAATATCAAATGATCAAAAAATCATTCTAGTTCCTTGAAGATTTCAGAGCAATAAGAAGACATCTCACCCCTGAGTGCATGAAGTGGAGGCAGCATTGGGGATTTGAGATCATATCAGCTGTTGCCATTATTTGCCTGAGTACCAGAAGCTTGGTAAAAGATGAAGTTAGAGGGAAGAATCGGTTGCTGTTTCCCCATCCAACCTTGTCTCCATCTAGCCTGTTCTCTCTTGTCCATTTTTGTTAGCTCCAATTATGAGGCTTATTTTGTCATCTGCGCCCTACCCAGGCCACCATAATCTCTCCCCAACCTAGTTCTTGGGCTGGAGTCAGATGGCCTGATTATTGTCCTGCCTTGCCTTTTAGCCAATCCCACCAATCTCTCAGTGTGCACATTTCAAGCCACTATAGTTGGTGAACGCTATTCAGCTGTTCAGCTTTTCTTGTCACGTCTCATAAATTGTTTCTTTGCTTTACAGGCTTGGTGATGAGATGGAGAAGACAGGTAGTTTCTCCTGGATCTTGCACAATGCCTCACCAAATGTTCAGCACAGACATGGGAGCTATTCAGCAATTGCTTCATTGCCAACATCAAGCTCACTCGAGGGAATTTCTCAGCAGCTCCAGTTTTAGGTGCAATGGCTGTTGTAAAAAATCTCTAAGCCAGGTTTCTGTGACTACATAGTTTGCATACAGGAGTCACAGCAAGCATTTCTATCACAGTGTTGATCCTTGCTGGGAGAGGTAGCTTGTGTTTATTTGGGGAGTGCTCCCTAGATGCTGAAAATGGAGCTTTGCCATTTTCTTGAAAACTAAAGCCTCCAGTTCATTTTACAGCAAGCCAGAGAAACCAAATATTGCAGAAGCTCACATCTGAGGTGTCATTAATCTGACTGTCTTGGCTCCCAGCTCTGCGTCTGATACAGCACCAGCTCTCCATAGCGTCTGTCTTGCTTGCACTCTATTTGTGTCAATCCAATTTGGGCAACTTGAGTCCTGAACCTTTAGGCTACATTGTAAGTTTTTCTCCAGCTCAGTTGGCTGCTGAGTCTCTTTCTAATACACTCTGAGGCCTAACCAAACTAAACAGGAGAAGCACGGTTCCGGGAGAAGTGCAAGCTTTGTCCAGAATCAGCCCCACCTTGGCAGTTTTCCACATAACTAGATGATCAGGAAAGCATCTGAAAAGATACCAGTCTATTTTGCTTTGGCTTCCAAGGCAGATGGCCCTCGACTCCAGGAACAGAGAGCCTTTGGATCTGACATTCAATAAGGCAAGAGGAGTAGCGAGCTAGAAAGAAATGTTCTGCCTGCCTTTTTCTCTAACCTTGCCCTGAGGGACAGCCTTGGTGCTGGAACTGCAGCTTGAAACTGATGCATTTCTCCCAGATGGTGCTGGCAGTGTGAGGGCCTGGGTGATCCTTCACTAAGAAGACATCTCTCACTCTGGGATTTTGGCTTGAGCCCCAAATGAAATTATTTGCATCTCCTTTCTGCCTCTCTTCCCTTCCCCTCTGGTCCTCCTGTATGATGGCTGTTTGTTTGGATTTTCCCCAGAACTTTTACATTCTTGTATCCCAAGTAAACTTACGATGGGAGAGAGTTGCCGTTTTAGCCTCAACTCAGGAAATTTGCCAAGCCCTTTGATATGCATTATAATATATTAATATCTGTATATTATATGTATATTATATATCTATAGATACAGTATCATTCCCCTCACACCAACTCTGTGAAATAGTTATTATAGCATTTATTTCCAACATAAGGAAACTGAGGGTCAGACAAAAGAAAAGCCTTGTCTGGGGTCAAATGGTACAGCTGGGATTTGGATCCAGATCTGGTTGATTTAAAACTCTTGTTCTTGTGAAAACTACATCCTGTTCCCAAAGATATTGCATGCAAACAATCATGTTGTTAAAAGCTTCTCTGTTCCAGCGCTTTCATCAATATCAAAAGGAGAGATTATTTCCGCAGTGTACCTGTGTGATCTCCTTGTGGGGAATGAAATAGCAAGTGTCTATTAAAAAGCTACTTTGCCAGGGTTCATCTAAGACCAAGGCTCAGCAAAATGATTCTAGAATATCATTGTGCAGAGTCAGTTGAGACTTCTGTTGCAAGAGAAACAGAAGATACACAGGATCAAGTTCTGTAGAATAGCACAGCAGACAAGTATGTAGGCCAGGATCCAAAGTAAGGCAATTTTCACATCATCTACACCTCCCAGCACCTATGGGAGCATCAGTAAATTACTGAATCCCAAATATATTCATCCATAGGATATATTTAACACGTGCTTTTTTATTTAACACCTAGGCACTTTTCTAAATACTTGCTTTATTCCATTCATTCTTCATATCAATCTTACAAAGAAGATTATTTCAGAATCCCCATTTTAGGGGCTGAGGATTTAGCTCAGCGGCAAAAGCGCCTGCCTGGCAAGTGCAAGGTCATGAGTTCGGTTCCCGGTACCAGAGAAAAAAACAAAAAAGAATCCCCATTTTATAGATGAGAAAACAAAGGTACAGAAAACTTAGGTAAAGTGCCCAGAGTTACACCACTGGTAGATGGCATCATCACATTCAAAGTTGAGCGATCCTGTTCCTGATACTGCTTCTCACCTTTATTGCCCTTACAGAAGGCCTGATATCACGTACATCACAGGACTGTGATAAAGGCTAGGCTCGCTGCTGCATTTAAAATGCCTAGCAGGGCCTGGCACAATGTAAGCTCTCAATAAATGTCAGCTAGTATTATTATAAAAGAAAGCTAGATGGATTTGTTTGGATAGCATCTGGGTTTAGACTAAAGGCAAGCCTGAGTATTGTGAAAAATTGAAGCCACACAAATCACCCTACAACTCATCCTTTCCTGCACTCCCACTTGGGCCTGAGCACACACTTTCCTGGTATTTGGGTTAGGACAGCAGTGAGTGCTATATTCCCACTTCCTGAGCTGGAGGTGAACTATTAGAGAGCAGCCACGCTAGGTTTTGCTCCAAAGAAGATCAAGTAGAAGGACATGGGATCCTCATCTGCCCTTGTGTCACTTTTTCTCCATAGGTCTCCACACACCTATAGTTAATGATTTGTGTAATTACATAATTCTCCTCTCACATCCACCCGGTTGCCCAGTGGCTGCGGAGCAAGTTAACTCGCGCTTGCTCTCAGGGTGAGGCAAACGACAGAGTAGGTGCAGTTCTTAGGTCTAGCCAAAAGGTGGCAGGGTGACTCTGCAGACATGTCCCAGCATCCAGAGGAGAAAATGACAGCCTGGAGCTGGGAGTTTGGGAGAAACTGGAATTTGGGGGATGATCTCAGCCCCCACGTTGCACAGCAAAGGGCGCTGCACACGCTTCGTGCTCAAAAGTATTTGTTCAAAAAGACAATTGTTCTTCCAAATGTTATTCATTCATTTTCTTCACCCAGAGAAGCCTTTCAAAAAATATTTATTGAGTGCCTACTATGTAGGCAGTGAGGTGACAGTGACCAAGGAGACAGATCTATTGTGTGCCCTCTTCAAGTTTATGTTCAGCAGGGAAAGGATGGATAATGAGACAAAGAAATTTTTAAAAATTCTGTGGAGAGAGGCACTTGTTTTGGTCCAGGAGAGTACGGACAGCTTTCCGGAAGAGTCATTAACGCTAAGGAGCAATTATGTATTTACTCACTGTCCTTTTAGACAGGAGATAATTCCGTGATTACATAAGCTGTTTCAAGGCAGAGTGAAAATCAAACACAAAATCATAGGAAACTTCACCATAGGCGCTTTTCAAATTCACAAACTAGACACAATGTAACCATTTTTTCAGAAGACATCTGTTGAAAAAGAGTCACAAATGCAAGTCAGACCCCAAGATGGGCACGGACTTCGCTGAATTCTCAGCCAGGTTTTTCCTGTGACTCCAGGTGTTTCATTTCCCACAGTGTTGGCTTATTTGAGGCTTATTGGAGGCTCACAACAGATAGGTGAGGTAAGAAAAGCAAACACCACTAGCCACACTTTCCAGGGGCTTACACTTCCCAGGGCGCAAGGCAAGTTTAGAGAAGTCACGTGACTTCTCAGCCACAGCTCTCCCAGCTGCTCCACTGGGTCCCAAGCTACGGGTCTTCTAGTACACAGAGCTCTATATTCCGCAGGGGCTTGCGAGATCAAACACACAAAAAATGCGTGCCTCTGGTCGTTTCTCATGCTGACAGGAGACTACTGTTTATTTCTTCTTCCTCTGTATGCTCTGGAACCGTTTCAATAAGACAGGAATTGTGAATTAGTTAAAAAAAAAAAAAAAAGACAGGAATTGTGGCTTCTCCCACTGTCCCTCCTCCCTCTTCCCTCTTGTTCTCTCTCTTCTTCCTCTTTCTCTTCCTCTGTGTTCCTTCCTCTCCCCCGTCTTTCTTTCTCTCTCCCCCTCGCTCCCTGTCCCAGTGACAAAAAAAAAGAGAGAGAGAAAAGAAATTAGAAAGAAAAAAATCTGTCTTATAATTTCTCCTTTGGTGATAACTATTAAGATTTTAATGCTTTCTTGGAGGAAACATGGAAGCATATTTTTTCTGGACATTTGTCTTTAGATTGTCATATTTATATAAATAAAGTGGCAAACAGTAGTTTTTAAATGATTTTAAAGCATCTTTCCTCATTTGCTTCATTTCTTCACAAATACATACACGGACTGTTTTCCCCTGGCCCGTGTAAGAATAAATTACAGATGTCAATGACCCTTCAACGCCAAATACTTCAGCCTCTGGCTACTCAAACTAAGAATTTTTCTTACATAGCCACAAAATAATCATACTCAGGACCTTTAACATCAATAAAATACTATTACTTCGTGTATATTCCAAATTCAAATGCTGCCAATAATTCCAACTCAGTCTTTTATAGCATTCACCCCTAATCCTGGCTCCAGGCTGAGGTCATGCGTCACATTTAGTTGTCCCATTTCTTTACCCTCCTAGAACAGTTTCTCAGCCTGTCTTTGTCAGTAAGTCTTCATTTGCAAAGGGCACAAGTCAGTTCTATTGTGGAGCGGCCGCACATTTGGTTTGCTCAGCTGTTCCTCAGAGTTGTATTCAGGGTCTACAGTTGGGGCAGGAGCAATAAGGAAGTGAGGCTGTGCCCTTCTCTGGGGATCACAGCAGAAGGCACATGATGCCAGTTTGTCCCCCTTTTTTGGATGTTCACTTTAAATGTGCACTTTAGGTGGTGTCCGCCATGCTTCTCCACCATAAGTGTATCTTTTCCCTTTATAATTTATAATATATAATTTGTGGGGAAATGACTTTGACTCTTTTCAACAAACTTGTACCAAATAGTTTGGCCTTTTTGCTTAAATAAATTATTCCTATGTCCTTTGCAGGATATTGGTTTTAAACTGTCCCATTCCCATATTAGCGAGTACTATACAGAAGAGTTTTTACTTCTCCCTCTTTTCTGATATATTAGTTCATTTTTTCTGATTTCAGTTTTTAGTATCAGTTAGGCTCATGAATTCTATTTTATTCTATGTATTAATTGTATTACTTTTCTTAGTTTCATTTTGATGGAAAAATTGTTCCAAATTTGATTAAAGAAACCCCTCAAGTTGGTTCCCATGTCACTTTCAATGTTCACTTACTGTTTAATCACAGCTATCTGTACTCCATGGCACAAGATGCTTCCAGATTATGTTATATGTCCTTTGCACTAGCTGTAGAACGAGCTATCTCTCCAAAAGGTGCTGGTTCTGCTCATTGGAGAATGGTATTTATAAAATAAGATCTTGCACTAATTGTGCTCATGATTCCTGGAGTAGAGGTACTTCTAGGCCCTTGCAGTGAGCAGAGTTACAGATGAGTTCATACTGATATCTTCAAATCCAATCCAGCACCGCAGAGCTCTTCCTCTTCTCACATGCCAAACTGGTATCTTCCTTCTCTCATACTCAGAACCTTGGCCCCCAGCAACATTAACAGGATCACTCATCTACTCAGTCCCACAAACACATGCAAAATATTTTCAAAGTCACTATACTGCCCCACAACCAACAAGAAGCCTCCAAGGAAAAGTTTAGGATTTGTTTACTGTTCTTTTTATCTTTAAATAGACAGTATACATCCAAAAGTTGGATTGGTTTTTGCTTTGTTTTGGATTGGTTATGTTATCCATTTGGTATATAATTAGGTCTTTTTCAATTAGTATATGTTTGCAGTGCATGCTGTTTACAATCATCTTGAGGAATGGGGACATGTATATAATAAAGTTTGGTTCTCGTTTTTATTGATCCCTTTCCTTTTCCTGCCTACCTCCCTCCCTCCTCCTCTAAATCTCCTCTCCCTATCTTTGTTCTTGTTGATATTATTAACCTTACCTCATCATTATGTTATATGTTTATGTACATTAAGGTTATTAGGTTCCTATGCAAGGTATATCTTTATTCTACTTATTTCCCCCCTCCCCTCCCCCTCTCCCCCTACCATGTTGTCATGGTCCCCTTTACAATTGCAAAAAAGCTCTATCTCCTAGTCTCCCTGTCAACTCTTTATTGTGCTGTTTGTTTGTACTTTGCTTTGTGCAGAGGAGAGTTCCTCTATCATATTGAAAGTTCTGTGTCTGATTTACTTCACTCAAAGTTATATTTTCCAGGTGCATCCATTTTCCTACAAATGTCTCATACTGGTCCTTCTTTATAGCCAAGTAGTATTTTATTATGCATAGATACCACATTTTCTTTAACCAGTCATCTGTTAACAGGTGTAAAGCCTGCTTTCAGGATTCAGCCATTATGAAATTGTCCTGCTATAAATATTGGTGTGCATGTATCGCTATAATATGATGTTTTTAGGTCTCTGGGGAGGATATCTAGAAGCTCGGTCATATGGGATTTTAGTTCTTTGAGGACCTTCCATACTGATTTCCATAGTGGTTGTAACAGTTTACATTCCCATCAACAATGTAGGAGGGTTCCTTTTCCCCACAGCCTCACCAGTATTTGTGGTTGTTTCATTTCTTGATGATTGCCATTCTTTCTGGTGTAAGATGGAATATTAGCATTGTTTTCATTTACATTTCTCTAATGGTTATGGTTGTCGAAGATTTTTCATATACTTGTCGGCCATTACATTTATTTCTCTGAGAAATATCTGCTCATTTCACTTGCCCATTTATACATTGGTCTTTTATTTTAAGTGGTCTAATTATTTTTTAGTTCTTTATGTATTTTAGATATTAGTCCTCTGTCTGAGAAATAGCTGGCAAAATTTTCCCATTCTAAAGATTGTGTCTTCATTCTAATAATTGATTCCTTTGTCATACCGAGGGTTTTGATTTGATGTAATCCAATTTATTGCTTTCTGCTGTTATTTCTTGTGAAATTGTAGTTCTATTTAGGAAATCCCTCCCTTCACAAATGACTTCAAGTGTTTTACCTATTTTCCAGTAGGTTGAATGCTTCTGTTTTCATGTTTAGGTCTCTGATCCACTTTGATTTTAGCTTGGTACATGGTGAGAAATATGGGTCCAGTTTAATTCTCTGCAAACAGATATCCAGTTTCCCAACACCACTTGGTGAATAAGCTATCTTTCCTCCAACAAATGCTTTTGTCCCCTTCGTCAAAAATCAAATAGCTGAATGTTTCTGAGGATGTTTCTGTTGTTGTTGTTTGTTTGTTTTTCTTCCAGTACCAGGAATCGAACTCATGACCTTGCACTTGCTAGGCAGGCACTATGCCGCTGAGCTAAATCCCCACCCCATGTTTCTGTATCCTCTATTCTGTTCCATTGATCCATATGTCTATTTTGTTCTACTATCATGCCATTTTTATTACTATTGCTTTGTAGTATAGCTTGAGGTCAGGTGATGTGGTGTTGCCTGTTTTGTTCTTGTTGCCAAAGATTGCTTTTATTATTCTGGGTCTCTTCTGGGTCCGTATGAATTTCAGGATTTTTTTTCTCTGATTGGGACAGCATTGAATCTGTGCAACAGTTTTGAAAGAATGGCCATTTTGACAATATCTATTCTGCCTATCCATGAGCAAGGCACATCTGTCCATTTTCTTGTATCTTCTTCAGTCTCCTTTTTAAGAGTACTGTAGTTGGGGCTGGGGATTTAGCTCAGCGGCAAAGCGCCTGCCTGGCAAGCGCAAGGTCATGAGTTCGGTTCCCGGTACTGGAGAAAAACCAAAAAAAAAAAAAAAAAAAAAAAAAAAAAGAGTACTGTAGTTATGCTTGTAGAGGTCTTTCACTTCCTTGGTGAGGTTAATACCTAGGTATTTCACTTTTTTGACGCTATGATGAATGGTATTGTGTTCATAATCTCCTGGCCATTAAGTTCATTAGCAGTATACACAAATGCTATTGATTTTTGCATGTGGATTATTGTAGCGTTCTACATTGCTGAAGTTGATTATCAATTCTAAGAGTTTTGGTGGAATTCTTTGGGTCTCCTATGTAGAGTATCATGTCATCTGCAAATAATGATAATTTGAGTTCTTCCTTTCTTATACATATCCCATTTATTTCTTTCTCTTGCCTCATTGCTCTAGCTAACATTTCAAGTACTATGTGTAACAGAAATGGTGATAGTGAGTTATTTATCTGATAGTTTTCAACATTTCTTCCTTTTTAAACACTCAAAACTCTAATTTTTCTGTACTCTTTTTACCACCCACCAAAGATTTTGCTAAGTAGTTTTCTTATCATTCAGTTCCAAATAGTATTTGTCTTTTCTTTGTCATAAGCCCTAATGGTCAAAGTACCTTTCATGGTTTAGGTCAAGAATGTTTCCCTAAACCCTCATGCTCTCAGAAGCAGGGCTTTATGGAGGTGATTGGATCATGGGGACAGGGTATTCATGAGTGGGCTTAGCCCCCAATGAGTTCAGCAGCTGAGTGTGCTGTTGGAAAGGGGGGCCTCATCAGAAGAGGGCTGTCACTGAGGGTGTGACCTGAGAGGGTGTGTCTACCTTCTAGCTCCCCAAGTTTTTCTTTCTGCTTCCTATGCACCATAACATGAGCATCTTTCCACCACAGAAGCCCTTCTGCTCTCCTGCTTCTGTGTTTAAACTGGCCAACCATGGCCTGAAATTTCTAAAGTGTGAACTAAAATAAAGTTCTCCTCCTTTAAGTTGTGAGTGTTGGGTATTTTATCCCAGCAGCAAAGAAAATAACTAATTCACTGACTGTTATTAGAATTGATATATATGTAGTTACCCCTCCAGTATGTTTATCTTGCCTTTCAGTGTTTTTCTTCTGTTTTTCTATCTTTTTGTTGGTATATAAAATAGGACTTTTAGTTGAAAAAAAGAAAAATGCATTTTGACTAATATGAAACAACAAATAAATCAATTTAGTTTTTTTTCTGATAGATCACAGAGTCTCTGAAAGGATGAGAGACACATAGTCACATTTGAATCCCATGGAAGAATTCCTCCAGGGGAGACCCTGATGTTGCAGCCATTGAGATTTGGGTGCCCAGCATCTGCCATCACTCCTTTTAGCAAACTGGATACATCACCATGCCCCTTGGTAGAATGTCTGCATGAAGCTGTTTTCTTCTAGTTTACAGTGTTATATGTGCACATCTGATGGTATCCAGGTTACACACCTGTGTCCTAGCTGGAAGGGATGTGAGAAAAGTATGTTTCTGGCATTTGTACTGGAAGGCCTAACACTCTTCAGATGGGTAATTTCCCATGCAGATGAAGAATGTTTAGAGGTACCCGACAACCCAAATGATGAATATCTACTACAGTTGCATTCAGAGGGTTGTTTTTGTCCCATTTTTTCATCTAGTGGTTTGGAAGTTAGACATGCTATTTCTACTTCTCTAGTAATCACCTTAAATTCTTAACTACTTAACCTTCATATTATGAAGGTTAGTATACTTCTCTATCCAAATAAGGTAAGTTTTTAGCATGCTGTCACTAACTCTTCTGGCCTCACTATCACCTCATCTCTACTCTCTAGGTGATCATTTGAGATTTGTAATTCAAGACTCTTCTTCATTGTTTTTGCTGTAAGAATTGGCAATTACTTGGATTTAACCAAGGTTTTTGCCTTTTGTTTTTGATGCTTAACCCTTTTTTCCTGCAGTGCTGTATCCACACCAGTTTGCACTGACTCATAAGAGCTAACAGTTAGCATTTCTTCCCATCTCTGTGTTCAAAGACATCCTTTTGCTAGTTTAATGTCAGCGATGGTGGAAGTGATTTCTGTGGTACACATCAAGCCCAGCCCGCACAAAAAAGTCGTGTTAAACATTTACCAGTACACCACTGGGTTTTATGTATGTCATATCTTTCTCTTTATTGTATTACTTCTTAATGTTGGCATTCTCTTGAGTATTTCAAAGAGGGCAAATAAATAATAAAATGTATGAGTATGTATTTGCTCTCATACTTGAAAATGTCAGTTTGCCTAAGAATAGTCTCTGAAGAAACTGCTAATTGCCTAACCTAAGTCTGTTTTCTTTTCACTTGGGAACCAAACTTCAACTTTTAGCAGAGTGATGCCTGGAGTTAGCATTATAGTGTTAGTTTTTCCTGAAGCAAGTGCACACTACGATCAATTTCTGTCCAATGAACTCAATTCATATAATATAGAACCTCCTGAAAGCCTCCTTAAAGAGAACTGAGAAAACTGGGAGATGTGTTCCTTTAACTCTTCATTTCACTACCTTCATTTAGCTGGTTGGATCATAGACAACAAGATTGGAGCACAGTAGGTACTTTGGATGGTGAGGTAAACTGAAGATGAAAATAACACCTTGAAAATGGTGACAACAGAAACTTAAAAAGAGCCTGACCAAAGATAACTTCATGGAACTGGGTTGATCCTATGTGCCCCAATTTTTCTCTGATACTTTCCATCTCTTTCAGTGTTTTTGTTTGTTTGTGTTTGTTTTTGTTTCGTTTTGCTTTGTATTCTGAGATATTCCCTCTACTTGAGTTTCCAATGGCTAATTCCTTCTTTAACTGTACTCAGTCCATCATTCAGCTGTTTTGGGGAATTTCTAATTTTTATAATCATATTTTAATATCTAAATATACCGCACTTTTTGTTATATGATTGTGGACTTAATATTGTAACAGTGACTTCCTCTTCCTCTTTTTCAGCTCTGTTTCACATAGGTACTTAGTATTCACCTTATAGGATAGAACCCAAAGTTAAAATTCCAAATGATGTTTTGAATTCTGAATTTTAACTTCCAAATTATTTTCTCTGGCTCCATTTCTATGAGTTACTTCAGAATACAGACAAATTAAGTTGCTGAGTAAATACATGTTGTTAGGTGCATTGGTAAAGGTATTTCTTGAAGAATAAAATTAGTAGAGAAGATACTTAGGTAGCCATTCATAGTTCTCCAAATCACTTCAAGGTTTCAGTTAAGGATGTGAGATGACAAAGAGTTGCTGTCTAAAAAAAGCTAAATATTAGTCTATCATTCTAGCTGAAGAATTGGCAAACTTTACCTGTAAAGGGCCAGATATAAAATATTTATTACTTTGTAAGCCATATGGCCTCTGTTACAATTACTCTGCCTTTATTCAAAAGCAGCCATATATAATAAGTAAATGAGTGGATACAGCTGTGTTTCAATACAACCTGCAAACTCTAACGTTTGAATGTCTTGTAGTTTTATGCTTCATGAAATATTATTCTTCCTTGTATTTGTTTCAACTATTTAAAAATGCATAAATCGTACTACCTGGTTGGTTATACAAAATCAGTGACAAGCTAGAGTTGTCCTAAAGGCCAGTTTGCTGTCCCATCTCCTAGCTGTCACCTTTAATACCTGTTTTAGTGAAAAAATCCCAGTAGCATGTGTAACTCTTTTCTTCTTTCACCTGAATTTCATCATCAGCTAATGGCATTTGGGAAAGAATCACAGGGTTTTTTTCCATTTCTTTCTCATTTGTTTCTCTTCTTCTTAGTCTCATTTTGGCTACAGCATTATTGTTCTGCTTTCCCTCATGATTTTATTTTTATCCAAACAAAATATAAGATCTACACAGACAGACAGATGGATGGACACACACACACATACACACAGATACACACACACACACAGGAAGGTAAGATAAAGAGACTGAGATACCTGTCTTTCCTCAACAGTATGAGAAATTGAACTGACTGATTCTCTTAACTTTACAAAGTTTGATGCTTCAGACAAGGAATAGACCTCTCTCACCTTTTACAGAGGAGGAAGGCAGTATGTTCTTATCACACTACAGTACTGGGGATTTGACAGTCGAAAGAATCAGAATAGTCATTCATACAAATCCTATTTAGTTGAGCTTAACTGGTTCTCACATTGAACTTCAGTCTGGAAACATTTCTCTTTGCAACACAGGTCCAAGCATTCTCCCTCATGTTTAGATGGTAGCTTGACTATGTATGGCATTTCTTGGCTGAGAATCCTAAACTACCACTCTTTTAATTCTATTAGCCACCTATATTTTGCTAAGATAACACCAGCCAAGATATCTTGCTGCCCCAGCCAGTGTTCTTGAAAAAACAAGTGAAAAGGTATATGAACATCTCTGAAATATTTACCAAAACAGATTGTCTTTTGTACCTCATATCATATTTGCATAAGAGTAAACAATGGAATGTCAACAGGTTTTTGTTGTGCAAACAATATGGCATCTGTGAGTGATTTTGTCTCACATTTTTTAATCCACTCTTAGTAGAACAGTATTAAGGTAAATCTATGGGGAAAGCAGACACAATTGCTTCAGGCTAAGCCACATCACCGGGGTCACCATGAGTGCCAGCGGTCTGGTGCTCAGATTAACAAATTCAGAAAGTTGATTTTTGTGGCATTCATACAGAAGTGATAAGGCTTCCGGGGACTGAGTCATGCTAACTGAATTTACAGGAGACTAACTGATTGAATGAGAAGCCATTTGATTAATTTACACTGAACAATGAAACTGCCAGCCAGCCAGCACTTTTCTGCCAGAAGAAAAAAGAAGTTAGAAAACCAAATTAAGGTTCAGATGTTGTTTGAAGAATACAGAATTCAAGACAAGAGTTGTTGTACAGGTCTGATGCATAGTCATCAAGCTATGGAAGACTGATGAGCCCCAATTCTCTGCTGCCATGGCAGAACTTCCTTGCAGATGCCAAGACTTATGTGACTGCTGGTGATCCCTCTCTCATACCCACTGCTGAGACACACTGTCTTACTCTACAGTTATCTTTTTTAAGTCTTTGTAAAACTGTACGATATGGAACATAACCCAGAATACACGGGAATAATATTCTGCTGCCATCACCCTGCCAAACTCGTCTCCTACTTCCTTCAACAGTTTTTCCTATCATCTTGTTCTATTTTCTGAATCTTTCCTTTTCCTTTTTCTTCTAACTGGAAGTCAGCTCTCGGCTGAGAACACTATTTGCCCTGTTGTCTTCTTCAGTGGAGGTTGTTCTCTTTTTTCTGTGGAGACTTACTTTTCAAGTTTTTGTTTTTAATGTATCTCTTTGTTTTTCTCTATTTTCCTACCAAGCCCTCCATCCTCCTGGACCTGGAAGGTGGCTGGGTGATCTTATTTTTCATTGTTATTTCCAGACCATTCTTCCCTCCACTGAAACAACCACATTTTAATCTCATGAATCACTTACTGCCTCCCCCTTGTTGCAGTCAACCACAGCCCCCCGATTTTCTGTATATTTTAGCTTTGGGCACACCTTCATTCTCCACAGCACTGTATCTGCCTCTACTCTTGGTGGTTTCAACAATGCACATAGGTGATCCTACGTACACCCTAGACCCTCAGGTCCTCACCGCTTCTCTTCCGGTCATCTCACCCCCTCCCCATTTCGGCCTTTCTGGCCCATACCATAGATCTGTTTATTGCTAGTAACACTATCCCACTTCACAGTCTGCATATTACACAGCCCACGACAACTTCTTATTTTGTTTTTACTTTCCTCACCTCCAGCAATGCTTCATTCCTACCAAGATGTAATGATTCATTGATCCTATCACCTTTTCATCACTTCTTATTCCACAATCTTCACTTCTTTTATCAGGTAGCATAAGGTTCCATAGGTCATTGCTATCATTTCTCTCTTGTGTGTGTCTGTGACTCCTTCACCCCTTATCTTGTTTCGTCATACCCATCTGACAAAATCTTCACTCCATTTTAATCTTTTCTGCCTCCTCTGAACTTGCACTGTGCAGTTAAAACCAATTCATTTACTCTCCCACTCTCCTAAACACACAATACCTTCCCGTCTTCCTCTGCCTCCAATACCTCCCTAATCCTCAGTCTCAGCTAATGACTCCTTTCTCTGGAAAGGAGAAGCAATCTGCTGAGCAGCTGCTACCTGTGTGCCCACCAACAGGTGAAACCATCTGCAAGCGCACACCACTCTCCCTCCTGTTGCTGTAGATGAACTGTTTGTGCCCCTAACACCAGGCCCTCAGTTTATGCACTCAACCCATTCCCCTTCATGGACTTCAGGACAGTCTTCCAGTAATTCTCCCCTGTCTCTCCCACATCATCATTTCCCCCCATTTCTGCTGGATAGTCCCATCAATGCAAAACATGCTGCTCTTTCTCCCATCTTGAAACCAGCTTTCAATCTTATAACCCCCTCAGTTAGTTCCCTTTCATAGACAATCTCCACAAATGTTAGCCATGTTAGAGACCTTCAATGCCTTCTGCTGGTTATCTCCTAAACTTATTCCACTAGATCTTTACCCTCCTCCACTTCCCTGAAACCGCTCTTGTTGAACTCACCTATAACTTCCACTTTGATGACTCAAATGGTCACTTCTCACAGTTTTTTGTTTACTTATCATCAACAGTTGACACCATATAGCATTTTTCCCTACTGGACCTATTATTTCAGTTGGCCTCCAGGATTCCACATTCTTCTGGTCCTCTGCCCCTCATTGGCCTCTCTTTCAGTCTCTTCTACTGGTTTGTGTTCACTTCCTTCACCTTTCAACAGTGGGACTTCATGGACCTCATTTCTGGGTCATTTACTGTATCTCTCTCTCTCTCTCTCTCTCTCTCTCTCTCTCTCTCTCTCTCTCTCTCTTCTACTGGTTTGTGTTCACTTCCTTCACCTTTCAACAGTGGGACTTCATGGACCTCATTTCTGGGTCATTTACTGTATCTCTCTCTCTCTCTCTCTCTCTCTCTCTCTCTCTCTCTCTCCTCACTTCCTTAGTGATCTCATCCCATCTCATGGCTTTGAATACTATGTACACTCCAACAACTTCTAAAGTGATTTCTCCAGCCCAGATCTCTTCCTTAGACTTCATACTTGTGTATCCAACAGCCTGCTTCAGAACTCCACTGGAATACATATTTGGTATCTGAAGATTATCATGTACAAAAACAAAATCTTGACCTAACTCCTCTTTCCATGCCTCACTGTTAAAACCCACTCTTTCTGTAGTCTTAACTTGTCTGTAAATGGTACATCCATTCTTCCAGTTGCGTAGGCTCAAAACCGTGATATCACTTTTAGTAACTTCTTAGTGACTTCTGTTGACTTTCTTCCAAAATATCACTGGAATCAGATCCTTTGACACCCCCTCCTCTACTACCACCTTGGTTCATACCACCATCATGTCAACTCTTGGCTGGATCTTTGCAATAGCCTCCTACTGAGACTCCCAAAGTATATTCCCTATTACAGTTCATTTAAAATAGTTTCCAGAATGGATTTTGTTAAAATAAGAAGTCAGATCATATCACACCTCTGCTTCAAACGTTCCAATAGCATCCTGTCTTGGTTACTTTTCTTTCTTGCTGAGACAAAATACTCGACACCCAAAGTTAAACCAGAAAGGGTTTATTTCTGCTAACAGTTTGTAGAGGTTTTATTTCATAGTTGTGTAGCCTCAAGGAAGGGTGGCATGGGAGAGGGGCATCACAGAGGAGAAATAGTTCATGGCAGGCAGAAGGCAGTAAGGCAACAAGCTACAAGCAACAAGAGATGACCCTCTTTCTGTCCCTCATATCTTATTCAGGCTACCCATCCTTAGAGCAGATAGTGCTCACACCCTTAATCCTAGCATCGAATCTTCGATCCCAGCACCACACACCCTAGATCCAGCCACCTCTGACAAGTCCCACCTATGATTGTATCAGGCTTTGTGGGGACTCTACATATAAGCCAGAACACAGCTCATCTCCCACAAAGTCCTTACAGTGAGGTTCTGCATCATCAGGCATCACATCTCATTATTCTTTGACTTCATTCACTCTGTTCCAGCAACCCTGGCCTCTGTCCTTTTTCCATGCTACTAGGAAGCCTTGAGGATTTTACCCCAGGTGCTTTACCTGCCTGTAACAATCTTCCCCCATAGTGCCCTGGCTCACTCTCTCGCCTTTTTAAAGATTCATATCCATGACTATGTTATTTTAAGTCACTCCACACACACCTAGCATTCTCTATATCCTTCATGCTTTATTTTTCTTTTATTTAATCACATTATTTTTGCTCATTTCATTCATGACACTCTCACAAACATATGTTCTACTTACTTGCTGTTTGTTTATGGTCTGTCCAACCCTATCCCATCTCTACTAGAATGTAAGCTACTTGAAAACAGTGATTTTTGTCTTTTTCATTCAGAGCCCAGAAGAGCACATAGATCATGGTGGGTGCCTAGAAAGTGTATTTAGGAAAGTGAGGAAGGGAGACAATAAAGAATATTTTAAGGTACAAATGATTTCTGTTTTTCTGTCTCTATGAGAAATTGCTATCTTATTTTATTTTATTAAGTTTATTGGTACAATTTAGATAGGCATAAAGATCATATTCATCATAGGGAATTTGTACCTGTATGTGATATATCTTTTTTTTTATTTTTGGTATGGGGAATCAAACTCAGGACCTTGCACTTGCCAGGGAGGTGCTTATGCCACTGAGCTATATCCTCGGCCCTATACATGATATATCTTGATTTCTGTTTTTTTCCCATTCCCCTCTCCTCCATTGAACCCCTCTCTGCTCCTAATTTACAAAGCTTTGTTTCCATTTTATCCTTCTCTCATTTTTTCCTTTTCCCTTTCTTTCTTTCCCCCTCCTCCCTTCCTTGTTCCTCTTTCCTTTTGAACAATTTCTTCCTATTTCACAGTTTCTATTACACATTTTGGTTCTTATTTATACTTTCTGTGAGAAATTTTTCAATTTTAAGTAACTTACTTGGAATTGGGGAAACATTTTTTCATAGAAATTATAAGATAGGCAGTGATGGCGAACCTTTTAGAGACTGAGTACCCAGACAGCAATCCAAAACCCCCTTATTTACCACAAAGTGCCAACACTGCAATTAAACCTAAATACTGAAGTTTTGAAAAAACAACCCATATATTAACATCTTTTGTCTTAAAAGATCAATAAATAACACACTTGCCATAAGTTCACCACCACGGAGATAAGTATTAAAAGTAGTAGCTCTTTAAATCGAACATAGTATCCTAGATTGAACCTTGAAACACAGAAAAGACATTAGAGGGGAAAAAAACTAAACAAATCTTAATAAAGCCTAAGGCTTAGTTAATGGTAGTATATCAATGTTAGCTTAACAAATGTACTGTGGTAATGTAAGATTTTAACATTAGAAGAAAGTAGTAAGGAGTTTACGGGGACTGTCTATATTATTTTTACAAATTTTCTGCAAATTTAAAGGTTTTTGCCCAAGATTTGGCCATTACAAACTGTGCCTCTGTAAACATGGGTGTGCATATATTGCTGTAGTAAAATGCTTTTAATTCTTTAGGGAAGATACCCAGAAGGGGAATGGCTGGATCAAATGGGACCTTAAGTCTTACTTTTTTGAGGAATCTCTATTCTGATTTGCACAGTGGTTGCACCAGTTTACACTCCCACCAACAGTGGAGAAGGATTCCTTTTTCCCCACAGCCCAGCCGGCATTTGCTATTGGTTGATTTCTTGATAATAGCCATTCTTTCTGGGGTGAAATGAAATCTGTTTGTTTTAATTTGCCTCTCTTGAATGACCAATAATGTTGAACATTTCTTCATATATTTGTTTGCTGTATGTACTTCTTCATTTGAGAAGTGTGTATTCATCTCAAATGTCCATTTTTGGGTTGGGACTTTAAATTTGGGGGTTCTGATTTTTTTCAGTTCTTTGTATGTTCTCCTTTGCCTGGAGAACAAACACCCCAAATGCCTATCAACTAGTGAATGGATAAATAAGCTGTGGGTTTTTTTTATACATTGGAGTACTACTCAGCCATAAAGAAGGATAAGCTCAAGACCTACCAATTACCTACCTTTGCTAGGTAAATGGATGCACCTTGAGACCATACACTTAAGTGAAATAAATTGGACATATATGTGTAAATACCACATTGTTTCTCTAGTGTGAGAAACTAAAAGGGTAAATAAGGACCAAAGTGTATAATAGGTATTTTGAAATAGGAAGAAAATATTCAAATGAGGAGGGGAACAAAGGAGGGGGATGGGGAAAGGAAAGAAGGGGAAAGTAGAAAAAATAAGAAAGAACAAATGGAAACAAAGCTTTTGCAAATGGAGGGGAGAGGTTGAAGGGAGGGGAATGGGAAAAAAGAATCAAGTTATATCATGTATGGGTACAAATTCCCTATGATGAATGTGATCGTTATATATATCTAAAATGTACCCATAAAATCTTATAAGAAAAAAATAAAAAATAAATTTATTTTTTAAATGTTAGTTTACTGCGGGGGGTCAACAACACCGACCTTCCAAAGATGTCCAGACACTCATTTTAAGATACTGTTTGTTAAATTACATGAAAAAAGTTTCCATTGGAATTAAGGTTGCAAATTAACTTTGTAATGAGGGGTATTATACACGATGTTGAAATATTTCATGTAGAGCCATTGCAATCACAAGGTAAGGCAGAAGAGAGATGTGACTATGAATGAAATGTCCAAAGAATGCAACACTATTGACTTTGATGATAGAAAGAGGCAAAGAAGGCAGGAACTGAAAAAAATTCAGGGAAACACATTCCCCCCTAGAGTTTTTAAAAGTGAACACAGCCTTGCCAACACCTAGATTTTAGCCCAGGGAGACCCAGATCAGATTTCTAATCTATAGAATTGTAACACAATAAATTTATGGAGTTTATGTATTGTTTTGGTTTCCCTCCTGTTAGTATAGGTTTGTGATGTATACTAATTGCATTCATCTTGGATAATTGGTAGATATGCATATCACACCTTACTCATTGCATTGTTTTAATACATTAAGTTGGAAAGACTTCGTTATAGAAAAATGAAATACATAAAGTTTCTAGTGATTATCACAACACAGAAATGCAGGCATCCTCTCCATTAAATGGAAGGGAATACTGAGCCTCAAAAAAACTAAAGTCATTAGCATGCGAGTGGCAGAGCCGTGGCCTAAACAAGTTCTGACTCCTAACTATGCTCCACTGTGGTTAGAGTACAAGACAGCCCACAGAACCTTATTTAACCTCTAATAGAGCCATAAGATCGTGTGTCTCAAGTTTTGAAAACTAAGTTTCATAAAACAAAAGTGGCTGTGGAGTCACTTTGCAGTTTAAACATCAAAAAGTTTTTCTAAGGACATATTCAGATATTTGTAAATATATATGTGCCAAATCTCTATCATTTTCTAAAACCAGCAAATGGAATGCCATATGCCTGCATAAGTCGTGTTTGTTTATCAGGAAAACTCATGCTTAAGGTAAATCAGATTTAATTAAGAATAATAAGCAGGTAGATAGAGACTTCTGTAGAAAAGCTGAGGGTGACTTTAGATAATTTTCCAGGCCTTTAGAAATTGAGGGCACTGTTGGTTTTTCAATGCCTAATTTTACTTCAAAGCTTATGGATACAGATGCATCAGTAGCGCTGCTCTTTCCTAGCCTTGATCAAGATTGTTTTCAGCCCACAAAAGAACATTGCTTTCGCTCAGAAACAACACAAAAATTGCCCCAAGCCTCAAAGCAAAGTTTCATAATCCATTTTGTTTATTCTCTTTCTCCTGGGTTTCTCAGCATGTCTTTGTCTTGGACTCTGTGTTTTTCTGTCTCCACTCAGGATATGGGTATATA
>NW_004955489.1:7974480-8000018 GCF_000276665.1 Chinchilla lanigera
GTTAACAAAATACTTGCTTCTTCATTAACTTGGTTTGATTTTGCTCCTCTCAAAACCCCTTTCAGGTAGGGGAGGCAGATAATACCACAGTATTCACATTTCGTAGGTAAGGAAAACCAACTTAAGAGAAGTGGTACTAGGACAAATATTCAAGAGAGTCAGAGTCAAAGCCGAGTGCTTGTTTCCATCAACCCTATGACTTGATCTCCAAAAATGGAACCACCTTCCACTAGAATTTAGGGTGCAGAAGAGTTGAAAATATGGAGATGCTGTCCCCAAGGGGGGAAATTTAGAGGATAGGAAATCCAGAAAAGCAATGCTGCTGCTGTTCCTACAAGGAGAGAGAAAGAATAAAAGACAAGGTTTGTGGGGCCCCAGGTTAGTGCATGGCTCACCCATTTCTGCTACTCTTGAGCAGAAAAGGACAATGGACAAGTGGTGCTAAATGCCAAAGGATAGAAAGGAAGCTTGTAGAAAGGAAATAGTGAGAGCTGCTCATCATGAGAGTGTCAGTAAATTCGGTTGGACTGTATGAGGAATCCTGAAGCACAAACTCTGTGTAAGCCATAGCTCCCCTCATCTCATGTTCTAGCCAATCTGTGGTTCCAATTATAGTCTAAATTCAGTATCTTTAGCCACCGAGGAAGCAAAAGACTCTAAGTCTGGACCTCACATTTACACCTTAGCCCCTACAACCAATAGCCCATTTCAGAGTTATCTAAAGATTATGTTCACTGGGATTTCTGAATCAAACATTGTTCCCCAATCAGGCCCCTAATTCATGGTTACTAACCAGAGCTTCCTTATTGAAATGGCCTCAGCCTTTCTAAAAGGCTTGAAGATACATGCCACAAACCTGCTAAATTTTCTTCCCTCCTGTACTCTTGACTCACCTACGCTCATAACTATCCTTAGCAAAAAGTCTTCTTACACAATTCAGTCAAACACTTTCCAGACCCAAGAAACTCATACATTTCTAGTCCTTATTGTATTTTCCAAACAAATATTAACACATTTCCATGTTTTAATTATATTTTGGAAGTGTTTGTTTATTCAACTGAGGCTTCCTTTCCATCTACAGTGTTACTTATGAGGGGCTTATGACATTGCGATCATGATATAATCTGTTGACTCCTCGCCCAGTAATTGGTAATTATTGGTGTTTCTTAATATTTCTTTAATTTTAGACTAGTGTGCCAAAGTTCAATGGTTGATTTAGAATGTTTTCTTCCTAATGACATATGTAAACACCTAAACCTGATAGGGTTTTCGAAATCAATTTATCCCGGGGCTGGGGATATAGCTCAGTGGGATAAGTACCTGCCTGGCAAGCTCGAGGTCCTGAGTTTGATTTCCAGTACCAAAAAAATAAAGCAATTTATCCTTCTCATGATATAAAGGTCCTCATTTTTTCAATCCCAGATATTTTTTTCTCCTTTTTCCTTGATGTCCTGTTCTCTTTCCTTTTGTCTTAATTATTCTTTGTTGTACTTTTGATACTTTGTGAACCTACAGCCTTCTGCATATCAATTCATATCAATTACATATTTATAATTACATTTATCAAATAATTCATTGTGTTTGTTCCAAAATTAAACATGTGAATTCCAAGTATCATGTAGAAACACTTCAGTTATCTGGAGTTTGAGCTTCCAGCAGATTTAGTTATTTAGTTTCATGACCATGAAACCCAGGAAAGCCTATGGGAGTTGAGAGTGGTAACCATCCAAAAGTTTCCCTCCTGCCTATGGCTTACAATGTATGTCAACTAAATGTTCACTTCTCAAATGTGATGGTTAGTTTTATATGTCACCATGGCTAAGCTACCATTCTCAGTTTTTCCACAAATCACTGACTTAGTATATTGTTGCAAAAGGCTTTTGTAGATGTAATTGACACCTATAATTGAGTTTAAGAACATTATCCTCAGTCATCTGGTTAGGCCCTATCTAACCAGCTGAAAAGTCTTAAGGACCAACCTGAGGTTTCCCTGAGGAATAGGAAATTCTGCCTCAAGACTGCCGTATCTGCTTCAGTCCCGGAGTTTCCAGCCTGCCTTTCCTGTTAAATTGCCCCATGGATTTCAGACTTTCCTAGCCAACCTCTACAACTATGTGACCCATTGTGTGTGTGTGCGCGTGTGTGTGTGATTCAAAAATACATTGAAAGGAACACAAGAAGAGCCTTCGGAAAGATACTCTGACATGTACAGTTAACAGAGAGATGCCAAAATCACCAAATTGTTTTTTAAAAGTTAACTTACATTTAATGTAGTTAAGACATAAATATAGGATGAAATGATTTAAAAAGCAACTTTTAAATTATCTGCAATAGTAAGCCTTATGCAACATTCTAATTTCCAAAGATGCTATAATTTTGAAGATTTTTAAATTTGCTTTCAACGTTCTGTTTGGGCTAACAGACAAAAATATACTTTCTGTATCAATTGAAAGCCCAACTCTGAAACTTAGCAATCATTGCCAGCTTTTCAAAGTAAGTAAATTATTTTCTTTATTCTTAGAGAGTCTGCTGGGGAAGGATTTCATACAATGGGTTAGCATGACCTGATTTGCATATCAAAACACTCATTCTGCCTTCTGGGTGGAGATCAGACTCAAGACTGGAAGACAATTAAAATGGAATTGGAGAAAAATTTAGAAGCTTACAATAATCCAAACCAGATGAACGCAGATTGGGGCTGAGACCAGGATTGTGGCAGTAGCAAAAGAAAAGTGGGCAGATGTGCTTATATTTTTCAGGTTGAAGTGATGGTTGGGACTTCCTGAAGCACTGGATATGAGGATGAAGAAATGGGATGTGTCACTGATGACTACCAGGTTTCTGGCTCATGGTATAAGACAGATGAAAGTGCCATCACTGAAACAGAGAATATTGGAAAAGGGCCAGGTTTGTTGAAGAGGATGGAGAAGAGAGAAAAGAGCATGAGTTCTCTTAAAATCTATTTCATTTGAAATTTCTGGAAGCCATCCAAGAGATGTCAAGCTGGCAGCTAGATATATAGGTCCGGATCCGAGAGCAGAGTCCTGAAGATACAAATGTGAGTCATCTGCTTATGGGTGGTAATTGAAGCAGAGGCTGTGAATGAAATCATCTAAGGAGGGAGGGTAGAGTGAGAGGAGATGAATATCCTAATATTAAGCACCAAGGAGCTGCAATATTTAATGGCTGGATACATATACTTTTCCATGTTATAAGTGCAATAAAGGTTTATTGAACTACCTTATGAAAAAGGTCCTAATGAACCTGTTGTTAACAGGTCCCACACAGATCCCAAGCACGTTTCCTTCAACATTGACTCTTTCTTCCTCCTGGCACTACTCCAACTTTCCCTGCAGATATCCAGGAAATTGCTGCCAAGTGGCACTGAGCTTCATTTGACCTGGATCTGTTTCCATTTCTTATTTCTACAGCTCAAGACAGTCCTTGCAGGCTAGTGTACTCATGTGCACATTTCCTTTAAGTCCTTCCAAACTATACCCTATGCTTATGGAATTAGATAGCAAGGTTCATGATATTGAAATATTAAACATCACTGGCATTTTTAAGTTTATGTTTTATAAAATGTACACTGGCATTTTACAAAACTACCTTAGCCACAGTGCCATGACATAATCAAATATTTATTGAATGCCTATTCTTTGTCCAGCCCTGTGGGGAATAGGAGAAAAGGAAAAGATTTACATCCTGGACAAGCTTTCAGTCTATTTAGGGAGAGACTAATACTCATGACACAAAGAGAGAAAAGAAAATCCTGAATGAGCTGGCTGTTTATCACATAGTATCAGTGCTGAGGTCCATCAGAGTTCTGAGCGAGGAGCTGCAGTTTACATGTGCAGAGCAAGGCATTGCATTCTGGATGCTTTTGTGCTGCTGCTCACACCGCCACTCTATGCTGCTAGGAGGAAGTGGACAGAAACATATTTGACAAACAGATCTCCAGGGGAGAATGTTACACAACCACCTGCAGAAACCAATTCAATCTCATATAACAGAATCTGAACCTCTTTTAAATGATGTAGCCACTTGAGAGTTTTAGAAGTCAGTTCCCAAATTAATTTAGCATTTATCTTCCAGACAGGCTATTACACCTAACAATAAACTCCTGTAAAAGGAATTCAGATGACTGTGGTTGAGGGAAGGAGTACCTCGTTTCTCATCTCTCTTGAGTGGTCAGCATTTGACGCTGTTGCCCAGCCACTCGCATTCCCACCCTGCCCAGTACCACACATTCCTGGTTCCCTTCCTACCTCTCTGATGGCTCAGCCTCGAGCCTACTGTCAGACACATAGGAAGCACTCAACCAATAATTTTGAGTCATTGAACACTTCTTAGTACCTTCTAATCTCATTTCCATTTTCTTCCAGTACTTAAAGAGACAAATCCCCCACCTCAATTCTCCTTCTCTGACCACCTTGCCCTTCACTATCCTCTCTCATTGTGAGTGACTATGCTTACTCCCATGGCTTCAGCTGTCACCTGTACATTGAAGCCACTTGTGTGCTTATCTTCATGTATTCTGTAAGCTCCACATTTTCAACAGCCCCCAAGACCTCTCCTGGGTGCATGACAGACAATTCAAGGTCAGCATGTCAAAAACTGAACTCAGATCTTTCTTCTTCAAGTTATATTTATTTCTGTCTCATGAATGTAGGTTTATAGTCCTGCCACACTGTCAGTTAATAGGGCTTAAGCTTTCAAACACCTTCAGACCTGCCCACTTCAGTGCACTGCCTCATGTCCCATCAGTTGTGAGATCCTGTGCATTTCCCCTTCCCTGTTCTCTCTGGCATCTGGCTCCTCATCCTCATCCTCACTGCCACTTTACTGCCATTTTTTATTGTCTGCATCATTGTCGTTGCCACCTCATTAATATTTTCTATAAAATTCATCTCTCTAATTTGCTTTTACCTTGCTATCAGAATATAACTCGAATCATATATCTCTTCTTCTCCAGAAACCGTTCTTTACCTTTGTAAACTGCTGTTTGGTTTATCAAATTCTTTCACAGACTCAGTATCAGTTAAGATGCTTTCTGCTACAGGTAACAGAAAGCCCAACTAACAGTGACTCATACAAGTAGGAAGCTGTTTTTCTCACATCAGTTCAGATAGCTAGTGGCTGACATTTATCCATTGGTGCAATCAAGAGTCTAGACTCTCTTCCATTCTCTCTGCACTGCAATCCATCCTTACTTATTGACATTTTATCTTCCTTGTTACCAGTAATTCAGGTGCAGGATGGCTATTAGAGCCCCAGGAATCATGTGTGCATTCAAAGCAAAACACGAGAGGGGAGCAGAGAGCATTAGCAATGTCTGTATCTTTTCTTCAAAAAATAAAAACTCTGCCAGGACTCCCTCAATCATTTTTTGTTTCTGTATCATTAGTCATAAGTATGTCACTGTCCTGTGCCCACCTCACACTCCAAGGGAAGTTGGGCAAATATTTGGTTTTACAAGCCTCTGCTGTAAATGCAGTTGAGAGAAAAGGAATGGGCATAGATACTGGGTTATCCATTTCATTTGATCAATATTGCAGCATAATGTATAGGATGCTTTTCTCTATTTTAAGTTTAATTAAATTAAAACCCAGAGAGGTTACATGATGTAGTGGATTAATAACTGGTGGCCAACTTCTAACGCCCAGCTGAACTGTGTAAGCATGGTGCTGGATGTGGGAAGCCCAGCTGAGGATTGTTGCCAGCAGCGTAAGAGGCAGAACTGGAAAAGAAGTAAGGCTGTCGGGAGCTGAAAAAGGCTGTTGGGAACTAAGAGGCTGTTGGGAGCTGGTAGAAGCTGTTTGGAGCCTGTTGGAAGCTGAGAGAAGCTCCAAGGAGCTGTTGGTTCTTTTGGAGGACCTTGTCATGCTGGCTTTCTTGATGAACTTGGCTGTTTCCATTGTCCAAGGAGCTCAGGACATTGTTGGCACTGAGAATAGCTTTGGTTCACTTTAGGGGAGCTCTGGTCCTCACTTTGAGCATTGCTTCCTGGCTCCGGAGGGGAAAATGGTGCACTGCTAGTCTCCTGGAGAAGCCTGCTGCATTGGCTTTCCGGATGGGAATTTGGCTTTCCTCATCATCGGAGGAGCTCGGGACCTCATTGTTGCTGAGGATGGCTGTGGCACTTTTTGGAGGAGCTGTGGTTCTTTTTTTTTTTATTTTAAAGAGTAAAAGAAGGATAACATAATAATAGGAGGGGCTTACCAAATTACAGTCAAAGTTGTAGGAAATTATCAATGGTTATTGTTTTACATATTGTTATCTACAAGATAGTTTCTCAGGAAAACAAATAGACAAATGATAGTGAGTTACAGACAAAAGAGGTAGGAGATTATCAATAGTTGTTGTACTATACTTAGGTATCTTCAAAGTGGCTTCTAAAGAATATAAATAGAACTATACATGAGTGACCTACTGAATAATCATTCAATAATTCTCAATGGTTGCTGTAGGAAAAACATAATAATAAACATGGATCCATTTATGAAATAGGATAGGAACAATACAAACATTACAGAGTTATGGATAGATTAGTAGGAAAATATCAGTGACTGCTGTAATACATGGTGGTATCTTCAAAGTGGTTTCTCAGGAACACAGAGATAAACAAGAAGGATCTAACAAGTAGTTACAGCCTAAGGGTTGTCAAAAATCAAGTGAGCCATCTGGGGCGAAAGCCATTTTTCGTAGCGTTTTCTCTCCAGCCTCCCATCACATTGGGACCCCACAACCAGTTAGTGTCCTCTCCCCAACTGTCAGCACAGGAAGCAGGAATCCTGCTGCAGACTTCTCCAGAGCTCCACCACAGCCTGTACTGTCAGGGGAAGAATGGCTTCCAGTGAGTCTCTGCAGGTATTGTGCAAGGTCCTCCTGGTTTACAGCTTCCGAGCGGCTCTTGTGACCCCAGTCCACTGGACCTCTGACTCTGTGGGCTTAGTCTGCATTTTCATGTTCTCTGAGTCCTTGTTCAGCAGCTGCTCCTCTGCTGGCTCTGGACCTTTCCGGTTCTCAATGGCAGGAGCAAGAGTGGCCCGTTGTATGGCATGTATTCCCAGGGGTTGTTCAAAGTTTGAATGATTCACACACATCCATGGGTGGGCAACTGCAGTCGATGCATGGTGGGCCAATTGTGTCACTGTTTCTCTGTGTCATGAGAGATCTCAGTTGAGTGGTGGCAGCCGGACTAAGGGCCGGCGCGCAACAGCGCTCGCTGCCCTATGGCTCCCCATGTGCTGGGGGCCCTCCCTCTGGGGGCCTATGAGGCAGAAAGCTAACCAGCCAGAAGACCAGCGCTCCCTGCCTGTGGCTCCCTGTGCACCAGAAGCCCTCCTTCTGGGGGCCTACGAGGCTGGTAGTGAACCGCCGGTCCGAAGACCGGCGCTCCCTGCCCGAGGCTCCCGTGCGCCCAGGACCCTCCCTCCGGGAGCCTACGAGGCAGGAAGGTAGCCAGCCAGAAGACCGGCGCTCCCCGCCTGTGGCTCCCTGTGCACCAGAAGCCCTTCTTCTGGGGGCCTACGAGGCTGGGAGTGAGCCGCCTGTCTGAAGACCGGTGCTCCCCCCCCTCCGAGGCTCCACGTGCGCTGGGGGCCCTCCATCTGGGGGCCTATGAGGCAGGAAGCTATCCAGCCGGAAGACCAGTGCTCCCCACCCGTGGCTCCCTGTGTATGGTTCTTATTTTGAGCGTTGCTTCCTGGCTCCAGTGCAGGTCCCTCAGCTTGCTAGCACAGACCCTTCATCCCACTGGCACGGGCTCTCTAGCTTCCACCACTGACCTTTGGGCCTTCCCAGTGCAGAGCAGTGAAACAGGCCTGCATGAGGTATTTTTATGGGCTATAGGTCTCCAGTTGGACTCATGGGGGGCACTCTGATGAGCTCTAGGTCTTCAGCTGGACTCATACCGGACACTATCATGGGATCCAGGCCCTCAGCTGGTCAAAATTCTTTGGTCTTTAGTGTGTGGAAAGGTTTCCTGTACTCTCTTGTATATGATTCTTTGGGTGACTACTATAAAAAAATCTTATAAAGTATGTGTCCTGTATTATACTGTTCACCTTACAGTAACCCCCAAACCATAACATATGACTCATCAAAGGTACAACCATAGGTGGCAGAATCATAGATGCCAGTTTATGGTTCCTACGGAGTGCTTTGCCACACTACAGCAGTGTGAAATGGATGTCTATCTCAAGGACTATTCTAAGCTCCAGGAAAATCTCCCACCTCCAGTACTAGTCCAAGCTCCCAGGAATTTGCCCTCAAGCTATCTTTCCAGATTCATCTCTCACAAAACCCTTCCATGCACCAATTCTCATCTGCTCCCTGATTGTGGTAGATAATCCAAGGCCCCATTCCTTTGCACATGCTAATCCTTCAATGTGGAATGAATTTCCTTTTTCACCCTGGCCCCAGAAACACTCTGAGGCTTTGTTTATTGAATTCAATTCATATTCACACTTCAGGATCCAGATTAAATTCTGCTTCTTAGCTGAAGCATTCCTTAATTGCATCAGTCATAACTGTTCATTATTTCTGAGAGATCCTGAGATTTATTATAGGACTTTTTAACTCTCTTCATAGCTACTTCTTTTCCCTGTCGGCTTCTTTGAACTGTAAACTCCTAAGGGTTTTTGCATCTTAGTTAGTTCTTATCTCCTATTCCCAGCACCTGATACAGCACCAGGCACAAAGAACATGGCCAACAAGAATTTTCTTTGTAACTGCTTTATTGAGATATAATTTACATACCATAAAATTCACCCATTTACACTTTAAGTGCACAGCTTAATGGTTTTTATGTTCATAGACATGTGCAGCTGTCACCCCAATCAATTTGGGAATATTCCCATCACCTCAAAAATGAATCCCAGGCTCTGGATTGACAGCGTCAGCAGGAGGAGAGTAAATCCACAACCGGCACCCCATTCTTGTCTGGAGTGGTTGTTCTGGCAGAAGGGTGAGGGCAGTAGCAGTGAGAAGAGGCCTATGCCCTGAGCATCCTCCATTGCTCTAGGTTGATGGTGTCAGTGGAACAAGCATGGGTCTACACCCTGTGGCCCATCCATTGTCCAGAGCACAGTTCAAGCAGAAAGGGTGAAGGCAATGCCAGTGGGGAGAGTATAAGCCTGCACCCTGCGTATCCTCCATTGTTCTGGGTTGACAGTCCCAGCAACAGGAAAGCCCTGTGAATGCTCCACTGTCAGACGGTTGAGTGTGGTGCCAGTGGGAACAGCATAAGCCTGTGTCTTGTGAGACTTCCATTGCTTTGGGTCAATGGTGACAGTGGGAATAGAGTGGGCCCATGCCCTGCACCCCCTCGATTGTCCAGAGCAGTGATTCCAGTGGGAAGAGTGAAGAAGGTGCTTAGACAATAACAAAGGCAGTATAAGTGGGAGGAGTACAAGTCCACACCCACTGCTTTCTCCATTGCCCTGAGACAGCAGTGACCATGAGAGAAGTGTAAATTCATGCTGCTTCTTTCCTCTATTGCCCCCAGACTGGGGTGCTGGCCCGAGGAGATATCTACGGGAACAGACACTTCCTACCAAAGCCTCAGCATCAGTGATTAAGGCTATCTAATATTAGAAAGATAAAAATATAAACCCAGGAAACAAAATAAAGTAGAAAATAGAAAATATCAAGATGAAGAAACAAATACAATACCAAACATCCAGCCCACCCAGGACAAGTCGAGAACACAAAGAGATAGAGAAAATCAGAAGCCAACAAATGAAACTCTCTGAAATGATAGCAGCAGAAGTGAAAAAACAATTGGAAGAAGCTACAGAAAAAATAATCTCAAAGGAGCAAAAAGAAATCATTATCAAAATAAAGGACAATAAAGCAGATACAGATAAACAAATAGAAGAGCTCAGGAAAATGATGGAAACCATGAATGAAAAACGTAAATAAGAAATGGAATCAATGAAGCACAACCAAACAGAAATGCAGGAGATTAGAAACTCCACTGAGAGTATATGCAGCAGATTAAATGAGGGGGAGTTAGAATATCAGATCTAGAAGACATGAACAACTAGCAACCAGGAAAAGAAAGAAATCTGAAGAGTCACAAGAGACCATGAGGAATCAATCCAACAACTACAGGATAAAGCAAAGAAGAACAATATAAGACAGATTGGAACCAGTTAGAAAGCTAGAGACAGCACCATTAAAAACCTCATCACAGAAATGGAAGAAAACTTTGCAAACATGGCTAAAGAATTTTACCTACAAATAAAAGAAGCATACAAAAGTCCAAATAGCCAAGATCAAAATAAATCCACACCAAGGTGTATGATAATCAAGATCCCCCAAATTCACTATAAGAACAAACTATTAAAAGCAGCTAGAGAAAAGAAATATATCGCCTATAAAAGAAAGCCCATCAGAATCACAGCAGACTTCTCAACTCAAAACTTCAAGTCAAGGAGAGCCTGGAGTGAAGTACTTCAAGCACTAAAGCAAAACAATCTTCAACCCAGATTGATGTATCCAGCAAAATTATCCTTCAGAATTGATGGAGAAATAAAATACTTGCATGACAAGGGACAACCAAAGAAATATATGACCACTAAACCAATGCTCTCAAAGACATATTAGAAAGTGATAATTAAGACCATATACATAGGAACACCAACAGAAAGAAGCCACCAGGCAGGGCAAGCAGGTAAACAGAGCAGAAAGATGGGGAACAAGCAACAAGGAAACAACATGGAAAAGAAAAGTGAATACATATCAATTGTAACTATCAATATAAATAGCCTCAAGTCACTAATCAAAAGAACCAGACTGGCAAAATGGGTCAAGAAGCAAGTTCTAACAATATGCTACATTCAAGAAACACATTTACAGGGCTGGGGATTTAGCTCAGCGGCACAGCACCTGCCTGGCAAGTTCAAGGTCCTCAGTTCAATCCCTGGTACTGGAAAAAAAAAAAGAAACACATTTAACCCAAAAAGAAATTCATAGACTAAAAGTTAAATGATGGAAAACAATTCTCCATGCCACAGGAACCCAGAAATAAGCATGGGTAGCTATTCTATTTGCAGACAGTGCAAACTTTAAGCCAAAACTGATCAAAACAGACAAAGAATGTCACTAAATATCAGTTAAGGGAAAACTCAAAGAAGAAGAGATAACAACCATAAATATTTATGCACCAAGTATAGGCTCACTCAGCTGCATAAAACAAATCTTAACTAACATGAAAAACCAACTAAGCACTAACACAGTTATAGTGGGGGATTTTAATACCCAACTCTCACAAATGGAAAAATCAATTAGACAAAAAAACCAATGAAGAAATATTAGAATTAGACCAAGCTTGTGAACAAATGAACTTGGTAGATGTCTACAGAGTGTTCCACCCCAAAAGACCAGAATATACATTCTTTTCAGCTGTACATGGGTCATTCTCCAAAACAGATCATATATTAGCTGACAAAACATGTTTAAGTAAATGCAGAGGAATTCAAATCATTTCATGCATACTATCTGAACACAGTGAAATGAAACTGCAAATCAATGACAATGGAAACCATATAAACTACATTCACACATAAAAATTAATCAACACCCTTATGCACAACCAATGGGTCACAGAGGAAATTAAAAATGAAATTAAACACTGTATAAAATTAAAATAATACTAATAAAACATACTGAAACTTAAGGGATGTAACACAAGTAGTCCTACAAGTAAAACTTATAGTGATGAACTCAGACATAAGGAAAACACAATGAGCTCAAATAAACAACCCAGTGCTGAACCTCAAACTTCTAGAAAAAGAACAACTCAAGCCCAAAGCCCATGTTAGGGAGGAAATTATAAAAATAAGAGTGTAAATCAATGCAATATAGACTTAAAAATCAATATAAAGAATCAATGAATAGAAAAGTTGGTTCTTTGAAAGAATAAACAAAATTGATAAACTATTAGCCAATCTCATCAAAAAGAGGGAAAAAAACACAAATTCAACCAATTAAGAATGAAAAAGGGGAAACCACAACAAAACCCACAGAAATCCAGATCATCAGCACCTACTGTGAGTACCTATATTCTAATAAGATGGAAAACACAAAAGAAATGGACAGGTTCCTACATGCAATCAAATTAACAAAACTAATTCAAGACAATATAAAAATTCTAAATGACCTGATAACAACAAATAAAGTTGAAAATGTAACTTAAGATTTACCAACAAAGTAAAGCCCAGGCCCTGACTGATTCACTGTGAAATTCTACAAAAAATTTAGAGAACTTATGCCACTAATGCTGAAACTCTTTAAGGAAATTGAAAAGGAAACAGTACTTCCAAAGTCATTCCTAAAAGCAAGTATTAACCTCATTCCAAAAAAAAAAAAAAAAAAAAAACCTCAAGCAGGAAAGAAAACTACAGGCCAATCTCCCTAATGAACATACATGCCAAAATCCTTAATAAGGTACTGGTAAACAGAATGCAGCAAATCGTCAAGAAGGTTATATATCCTGGTACATCATAACCAAGTAGAATTCATACCAGGGGTACAGGGATGGTTCAGTGAAAATCACGGTACCCTAAAAAAGGAGATTGAGGAGGATATCAGAAAATGGAAAGATACTCCTTGTTCTTGGAAAGAAAAAACCAACATAGTGAAAATGGCCATACTCCCAGAACTTCTATACATATTTAATGCAATCTCAATAAAAATAGTATTAAAATACCTCACAGACCTAGAGAAAACATTCCTAAAATTCATTTCGAACCAGAAAAGACCTAGAATAGTGAAAGCAATTTTGGACAACAAGTACAAATCAGGGGGAATCACAATCCCAGACCTAAAATTATATAACAAAGCTACAGCGATAAAATCAACTTGGTATTGGGAAAAAACAGGCCTGAGGATGAGTGGATCCGAACAGAAGATGAAGATGCATCCCCAAACATACTCAGCCACCTTATCTTTGACAACGGTGTCAAACATATTTACTGGAAGATAGTCTTTTTAATAAATTGTGCTGGAAGAACTGGCTTTCCACATGCCAGAGACTAAATCTAGACCCATATCTATTACCATGCACTAAACTAAAATCAAAATAGATCAGGGGTCTAAATATGAAAATAGAAACACTAAATCTACTAGAAGAGAAAGTAGGCAGAAGTCTTGAAGACATAGGGGTAGGCAGAGACTTCATGAACAAAACCCAAACTGCAAGGGAAATAGTCGAAAGAATCAACAAATGGGATTACATCTTACTGAAAGACTTTTGCACAGCAAAACAAATCACCAAAAAGTAAAAAATAACCCACAAAGTAGGAAAAAATTATAGCCAATTGTCCCACAGACAAAGAATTTATATCTAGAACATATAAAGAATGAAAAAAATCAGACCCCCCCAAATTTAAAGACCCAATCCAAAAATGGATATCAGAGATAAATAGGCACTTCTCAGATAAAGAAATACAAACTGCAAACAAATACATGAAAAAATGTTCAACATCATTGGTTATCCAAAAGTTACAAATTAAAACAACACTGAGACTCCATCTCACCCCAGAAAGAATGGTTATCATGAAAAAATCGACTGATAACGAATGCTGGAGGGGGCTGTGTATAAAAAGACACCCTTCTCCACTGCCGGTGGGAGTGTAGACTGGCGTAACCACTGTGGAAATCAGTGTGGAGATTCCTAAAAAAAAAACTGGGAGTAAAGGTCCCATTCAACCCAGGTATTCCCCTTCTGGGTAACTTCCCAGAAGAATTAAAATCATCATACCAAAGTGATATACGTGCACCCATGTTTATAGCAGCACAATTTATAATAGCTAACTCTTGGAAACAACACAGATGTCCATCAACTGAAGAATGAATAAGATGTGGTTTTTTATGTAATGGACTACTATTCAGCCATAAAAAGGATAAAATGGAGTCTTTTATAGGGAAATGGATGTAACTCAAGAACATACTCATAAGGGAAAGTAATCAGACGCATATGTGTAAACATCATATTGTCTCACTAATATGAAAAAATGAACAAGTAAAAAAGATCCAAAATATACAATAGATGTTGTGAACTTGGAAGAAACCATTCAAAAGAAAAGAAACTGTGTTGGGGAAAGGGGAAATGAAGAAAGGAAAAATTATATGTATATACAACATAGTTACAATTGCTACACAGCTAGTTTCTCTTAGTTTATTACAAAGACAGTTTTGTGCTAATGTTGTATATACAAGATATCTTGCCAATATCTTCTACTCCGAGTAACTGCCAGGCAAACAACAATACACAGTGTATCAACTATTGTAGCTGTCCTAGTAACCTGTTTTGAAACTTGTTTTCATTGCTATGTTTATTTTTTTAAAAGGAAGGAACAGCAAGGATGGGGTAAAGGAGAAAAGAAGCAGGGGAAATAAATATGCATTATATATATTCAGGATAGCTAGAGTAATTTTACCACTGATTTCTATTGGTTTGCTGAAAGGAATAGCTAATACTTAATTGTCTGATTAATTTTGCATGCCTATGTCTGGTGATCTGAGCAACTTCTTTGAAGATAACAATATGTATTATAATAACTATTATTAATTTCCTAGCACTTTGTTTTAAAATTCTGTATCATTTTTATTGTTTTTTGTTGTTTTGTTTTTGCCATTGCTTTGGTTTTTTTTAAATAAAAAAATGAATCCTATGTCCTTTAGCTATCACCCCACAATTCCCCATCCCTTCACTGATTGCTAAATAACCAATTCATCTTCTGTCTCTAAATTTGCCTGTTTGGGACATTTCATATAAATAGAATCCTGAAATCTCTGGTCTTTTGTGACAGGCACTTTCAATTACCTTAATGTTTTCAAGGTTCATCTGTGTGATAGCATGAATCAGAACTTTATTTAATTTTGTGTCTAAGTAATACTGAATTGTATGTGTATGTCATATTATTTTATCTACTCACAAGCTGATGGAAATGTGGGTTGTTTCTACATTTTGACTATTGTGACTAATGCTTCTATGAGGAGTGATACAAAAATATCCCCCTGCATCCCTGTTTTCAAATCATTTGGGCACATTCTTAGCAGTTGAATTACAGTACTAGATCATTTATTAACTCTGGGTTTAACTATTTGAGGAACAACTTTCCTGTTTTCCACAATAGCTCTACCATTTCACACTCTCGCCAATGCAAGGGCTTCAATTTTTCCACACTCTGGCTAACATCTGTCATTGTCTGACTCTGGTTTTACCCATACTAATGGATGTGAAGTAGTACTTCATCATGATTTTTACTTTCTTTGCCTTGATAACTAATAATGTTTATTTCTTTTTTTTTTTATTTTAAGGATAAAAGGAGGGAAACATTAACAGACATACAACATTTTACAACATATCACAAGCACAATACAGACAATACAGAGTTCCAAACAAAGTGGTAGGGAATTAACAATGGTGGTTGTATTACATATTGATATCTTCAAAGTGGCTTCTCATGAAAACAGATATAGACATGCAATACTGGTCAACCAAAGACTCATTGACAGTTTCTTTCAGCATAGAAACAGCAGATAGAAGAACAACCATGTTATCTATCCTGTATATACATACATACAAATTTTCTCCTTCTTTCCCTTCTCTTTTCCCACATCCCAGAAGCCCTTTACTCTTCGGTGGTTTCCTATCATTTCACAGTGTCTATCATACCTCCGAGTTTAACTTAACTCTTTCAAGTTTTACACTAGTGACACAATGCGGTGCTTGCACATGTATGTTTGATTTATTTCACTTATGAGTATGGTCTCTAGTTGTGACCATTTAAATATAAAGGCCTCGAGTTTATCTTTCTTTACAGCTGAGTAATATTCCATTATATAAAAGTACCATAATTTTCTTATCCAATCCTCGGTGGATGGACATTTGGGTTGCTTCCACATTTTAGCAATTACAAATTGTGCTGCTATGAACATAGGTGCACATATATCACTGTGATATGATGTTTTTAGATCTTCTGGGAAAATACCCAGCAGGGGGATAGCTGGGTTGAATGGGACCTCTAAACCTAGTTTTCGGAGGAATCTCCAAACTGATTTCCACAGTGGTTTCACCAGTCTGCATTCCCACCAGCAGTGGAGAACGGTTCCTTTTTCTCCACAGCCCCTCCAGCATTTGTTATTGGTTGATTTCTTAATGCTAGCCATTCTTACTGGGGTAAGGTGGAATCTTAGTGTTGTTTATCATTTTATGTGCTTTGTAGCCATTTCTGAGTCTTCATTGGGAAATGTTCAAATTCTTTATGTATTTAAAACTGAGTTATTTTTCCATTTATTGCTGAGTTATAAGAGTTCTTTGCATATTTCATGTACAATTTTCTCACCAGATACATGACTGCAAATATTGTTCAGCAAACATCTTCAAATTAAAAAAAAATCCCAAAATTTCAGATGCTCCTTGCAAAAGCTAACAGACACGTTCCAATAAAGTTTGCTTTAAATGATTATTCATAAATTCAAGTTTCTATGCCTTCTGTCACAAAATTGGAGTTGGATCTCCAAGGGGAAATATTGTCCACTAACTCTAAATGAAGTACACTCGAGAATACCATAAACCTTCTATACAAGTTTGCTTATGTGCTGATAAGATGCACCAGACTATCACCAAAAAAATTCCATGGGTTATCAATTACTCCAAATTAGTCTCAAAATGAAAGTAGTAAAATAAAAATAGAAGCCAACATCTAGCTCTAAACTTCTTAGTCCCCCCTAATCACACAATGTTCACACTCTAGGAATAACTAGGCTTACAGTCTTAGCAACATGGCAATGTTTTTCTCCAGCCTCCAATTTTCCATCTCAGTCTCAACTCTTCTCTTGTTTTACATATTATTTACTGGCCACTTTCCAGACATATTGGGCCAATGATATCTGATTATTTTGGCAAGAGTACTGAAGCTAAGAAGGTAGAAGCACATAAACTCCTGGAGTTCCTGGGCCATATTTGGGAAAGTGGCTCAATATTTGTTAGTACAAGTAGCAGGTGAGGGTCCTGTGATTATAAGAAAGCCAGGAGATTGTGTGTATAATTGTTGTTAAGTCTTGGTTTTTAATGTAATTGAAAATTGACATCTTTCCCCAATAAGTGTGTTTTATATCCAAAACCTATTGTTCTGATCTTTTTAGGACTGAACCTGGTTGCTTCAACCAGTAGTAAGCAGCAGGCAGTAGGCTTTATTTGGTGCATTTGAAGGTCTTCCTGCCTTAGGAGAAATGTGTGACTATCTGGTGTGTTCCATTAAGTTTGTAATTCTCTTCTTGGAGAATACAAAGAAGCCAGAATTAGTGGTCATAAGACCTATGTTCCAGTCCTGGTTCAGTGTCAGTTCAGTCCTAGCTGTGTTGTTACTGGCAAGTCTCTGCCTCGTGTTTTCCTATGTTTAAAATAGGAATGATGAGTGTACTAGGATTAAATTAAGTTAGAGAGAGAGCAAGAGATATATCACAAAACCTATAGGTTATATTTGTTCTCTGCCTCCTCCTCTGACTTGGTTTTTCCGTGATTTCCCTCTCTGCTCAGGTTGCACGGTATAAAACTTAACCTAACAAATGCATTGCATTTACAAAAACCAAATGCAGTAGTTCACTATAGCTGGAGAGAATATACAAAGTATTACTGGAGAAGATGCAAAAATGAGGCTACATTCTAGAGATGTACTACAAGCCTGCAGGGCCACATTAAGGAGTTTGGACATTAACCTGTCAAAAATGAGAAGTCATTGAGGAGATCTGGACAGAAGTACTGAACTCCTATCTGTGTGTTTAGAAAAATCACCCTCATGGCTGAGTGAGGATGAGTTGGAACAGACAGGAAATTATATGTTTGTGTCACACAAGCTTAAGAGAGAGGTAATTCCTGCGAACAGAAGAAAAATTGAGGTAATATTTAGAAGGAATGGAGAGGATTTGATGTCTGATTCAATCTGGAAGGAAATCGAGGGTGAAGGATAAAGAATTCTAGTTTAGACAGTTGGGAAAATTGTAGAATCATTAACAAGACAGGAAACACAAGAAGTTTATGAGACCATAATTGCATTTGGGACATGTTGAGTTTGAGGTGCACACAGCCATCCCTGTAGCAATAAATCTTTATAAGTGAGGGGTTTTAGCTGAAAGAGACATTAAGTCTGGATTGGGTACCTAGAGGAGATAACTGAAGATATAATAGAACAAGGCGTAGCCTAGAGAAAGAATATACAATGAAAAAAGAGTGGCATGCATTGGACCTAAGGAACAAGAGTTTCCAACGGACAGAGGAGAAAGAACACACAAAGGCCACTAGCACAGAGTGCTGGGGGAGAATGTTATGGAGATGAAAGTCTGATGAGGCAAGAGACAGTCCAAAAGAATCAAATTCTACCAAGAGTGGGAGCTGTATGAGAACAGAGAAGAGACCGCTGGAGTTAGCAATTCAATATTTGGTCCGGGTTAGGTCAAGACAATTTCAGTGGATGGGGAGAAAACCTGAAAAGTGATAGGGAGGTAATAATGGAGACAAAGCAACAACAAAATATTCTCAGGAAACTTGGTAAAAAGACAGAAGTAGGAGGTGCATATAAGGATAAGATGAGTTCAAAGAGAGATAAGATATGTGAAAATGCTGTTAAAAATACAAAGGGAAGTTATTATTCTCTTAAGCAAAGACTATTCTCCACAAAAGAAAAAAGGCTCTCCCAGCAACAGGTGGGTGAATCATTAGGTAACAGAAATAATGGAGTTCTTGTATAATTTCTGTTTTCATGGAAATGACAGTGCTGTCCATCCATCTCTGTTCTGAGGGATATCGTTAAGAAGTTACTCCCTCAGGTTTATTTGACAGCTTCCTTTCATACTCAGAGTTGTAGAGGGCAACTGGATGTTACATTAGGAAAATGGCCATGGGCTTGCTACAATCTTTTATGTTAGGATATTGAGGCTGTACATATCTAAAGGCCAATCAATGGCCTGGTGACTTGTGCACTCAATTCCTCCTGATTTGGTATTGTGTTGACTCAGCCTGGATTTCCTAATCACACACAAAAGCTCTTTGTCAAATTACACATCATAGGTACTCACTTCAGTAGCAAGAGAGAGCTGGGTCAACCTGGCCTAAGAGTTCTCCAGAGAAGCTAAGAGAGAAGGAAGTTGAGAGACTTGGAATGATTAAAAATAACAAGCTATGGATAAGTAGGAATTTTAACAGAGTAGCAATTAACTCAGATTTTCTAGTTTCAGTGTTTTCCAAAATGAGAACAACAAATCAATCTGACAGCAACAATAATCATATCTTTCACAATTGACAGAGCACTTCCCCATCCATTATGCTCCTTTGATCGGAACAACCCAGCAAGATGGAATGTGCAGTGATTACCATCCCCTTTTGCAGTTGCAGAAACTGAAGCACACGGGTTAAGTGAGTCACTGACATGGCACAGACACTAAGTAGCAGAGCCAAGACCAGATTCCAGGTCTCCTGAGTCTAAATCCAGCATCCTTTCTGCCAAGAATCTAACCAGACTAAACAAACAACAGCCAAATAATTCTGTAGCCCCAGTGGCATGACAGGTACAATTCTGGGAGCTAGAAGCCAAGACTCGAAGACAATTTGGGGCCTGTCTGTCAGACTAAGCTTTTGTTCCTAAGAGTTAACTGTTACTTTAACTACGCATCATTCACTGAAATTCTTGGTGCATTGTGTAAAAATTCTTCTTTGAGGAAGACAGACAATCCTGTCCATGCTGTGTCCATGTCTGGTTTTCCGAACAATATTCTCCACTTGTTAAATCTTCCTAGGTGTCTTACTCATATACCCCCACACACATTCTGCTGAGAAAAGCCACCACACCTATGAATCTCACATTCTAAAATTTGAATCACATTTTGGATTTATTTCCATGTCTATTATTACTGTAGGGATGTAAGATGAGGAAAAAAGGACACATTAGAAAAATGAATTCAGCATAATGAAGGTCATTTTCAATCGAGACTGGCCATTACACAACTCTTTGGCTAGCGTTACAGAGAGATGCCATGCAATAGAATGTTTTTCTGATATCAAGTTAGCTTCTTGACAGAGTACAGCAGCTTATTAGTAACCTTGTGTTTCTTTCCATATTTATGATTCCACTGTAGATGCTAGACAGTAGGTGATCTGGGTTTCATGCCATAAAAATCTACAATGGCATTTTTGCACAAATCCTGATTATTGAGAGGGGAAATTCTTTCTTGAGATTCTAGTCTGTTTTACCCTAAATTTTTTTTTTCTTTTTTTTTTTTTTTTTTTTTTTTTGGTTTTTCTCCGGTACCGGGAACCGAACTCACGACCTTGCGCTTGGCAGGCAGGCACTTTTGCCGCTGAGCTAAATCCCCAGGCCCCTACCCTAAATTATTTACCCTAGTTCAGAGTTATTCAGGAGAAGGAGAATGGGAAGAACAAAACAGAATTTAGGGAGAACGAAGACAAAATGTAGACCTTGGTTTTACTTTAACAGCAGCCACTTCAAAGAACATTGAACAAAGGACCCAAGACAAGCTACAAAATAGTTTGAGGATATTCATATAAAGGCCTAGTGTGGTGTTATTTGTTGAGTATATGGAGTTAACGGTAAATAGTTTTATTTTGCATCATTTCCTTCCTGAGATTCTTTTTTAAACAATTTTTATTATTGTTAATAAAAATTTAAATTTTTATTCTTTGAGAGTTGGTTCCTACTGAGCAAAACAAGGTTGGAGGTCCAAGAGATGGTTCTTCCTGACAATGTGTCTCCGTATTTTCAGTCTCCCCCTGACCCAGTCCATCACGCACATTTTCACCAGTGACCTCCAGAAAGACAAATCCAGCCAAAGTACTCCTGTGCTTAAATGGTTCTGTAACTCCATCACCCACTCCCATACTTCCTAGCCACTTGAGCCATGCTGAATTATATGCTATTCTGAAAATATGCTGTGCATTAATGAATGACACATCTATTAACTTATGTTCATAATAAAGTGTACTCATACTTTAGACATGCTCATAATAGAAAATCAACATAGACTGGGCGAGACAAAAAGGGAAAATTACTGAAAAACTACTGCGACAAATTTGTAGGAAGGGCAAGGAGGAAGCTGGATCTGAGGAATGGCTGAGTACAGGGGAACATCATGGCTCTGTCACCTCGACTTCTGTCCTGTCATACACTGCAACTTCCGCCTTTGCTTCAGCTTCCTTTCCTTGCTCTGCATGTCAAGATCTGTATATGATAGAAAACATGACTAGTGACACATACATTTTACCTATTACCATGTTCACCAATGGCCAGGCATTGAGTCTATAGATTCTAGTTAAAAACTAGCGGAGGAGGGGAATTAAAAAAATAAAACTAACAAAGAACCTAGTCTGTCCAGCTCTGGTGAAAGACTTGATAGCATTGGGAACATTCTTAAGAACAGGAGTATCAGTGCACAGATAACAGCAAATGTTTATTTTGTTTGTTTGTTTGTTTTTTTCCAGTATCGGGAATTGAACTCACGACCTTGCGCTTGCCAGGCAGGCACTGTGCCGCTGAGCTAAATTCACAGCCCCCAGCAAATGCTTACTACCTTGTATGAGACCTAAAGCTACTATTTGATTTTTTTTCATCATTGCTATAAAACCAGTTTGGGGAGTCTAAATTTCCAAAGTAAAAAGCTGAGAATATATAAAAATTTCTATGTAAACTATGATGCTAGTTATTGCACCCTCCTTTGTATGTTACGTGCACTTACATTTCTTAAGTGTACAGGCCTTCTAAAGTACAGTTTAAGGAAAACACCTTGCCACACCGGTTCTCCCAACCAACATCATTCATATTAGGTAGACTTCTTTATGTTGTGTTTCTGATTGGATTATGATAATTAGATATGCCTAAACATTGTGCATTCCAAGATTAGTCACCTAAAAGGTACATCAGTAAACAAGTACATCCTACTTAAGATGACTGCAACAAATGCTGTTAGATACAACTGTCAGAGAAACCTAGACCTATTGATTATACTTCATGGATTTTGCTCCTATTAATTTTGCTTGTACTTTCCTTTCAAGGCTCTGCTTACCAACATTCTGCAAGAGTTTGACCTCTAGCAAACACCTGGAACAGTATTTTAGCCCCAGTGCCTTCCCCTCATCTCTGCTTGTTTTAACTATTTTACTGTGATCCAAATTCCCTTTCAGTTCTTGAAACTTCTGTAGAACTTGTTAATGTCAATTGTCTAGTCTTTGGATATATAACTGTCTCTCTGTTGTTAAACTATTTCACGGGCCTCTCAGTTTACATGCCCAATGACTGTGATATGGAGACAAGGGCACACTTTGTAATTCTTCAGAATTCCCTCAACCATTTCTAGAATTATCCTATACCATACTGTGATCACATGCTTGCTGAGTTCAACTGAACATTTATTAGCTTTCCATGGTATAGAGAAAATACTTCATCTACTCACTCCTAGTTCTAGTCACTGAATGTAGACAGCAACATTTTATTTCATTCCATTCATTCATCCATGTATTCCCCCATTGGAAAACATTTAATGAATTGTTACTGTCTTGCTCTCACTGTGTTACACAGATTAATCAGATAAGATGTCTGCCCTGGAGGGCACAGTCTAGCTGGCAATCAGACATGGAAACAAATAAATCAACACCACACCAGATAATGGTGAGCGGAGTGCTGTGGGTCTCTGGTGTTGGTATTACAATGCCAAAGAAATAATTTTATATCTAATTGATTCTCTTTGAAAACTTCCATACAAGCTTATGAAACTTGCAAATAGGTACAAGAACCCATGAGAAGCAGTTTTCTCTTTTCAGATTCTTTACTCCGGGTGTGTTGGAGGAGGTTGTCCACATCCTATCTGCTCCTTTGGGGTCTTCCACTGTTCTCCTTCAGCTGATTTTCTGTTTTATATATTACTGACTGCTGTTTTGAATGATCTATTGAGACCTGGAATATTTTACATGTGAAACTATCTTGTAGAAGTTAAGAAAGTACTCTGATAAGCAGTTGGGTTTTGATTGAGATGATGTCAAATAAATTTTGCTTCCCAGCTACTGTAAGGAAGCCACACAAAGAAGCTACCTGTGCAACAGGCACATTGAAATGCCGTTTCTCTTTCCATGGTCCTGATCTGTAACAAGGAGTTTTGCAAATTTCAGTTTAACTCAGACTTGCTGAGCAAAATTTGTTTATTTATAAACCATTAAACATGAGAACATTACTCTCCAGTGGTTCCCAACTCCACGACAGAGCAAGCAGGACACCAGCAGAGGAAGAAGAGACAAGAATCAAGTCGCATTCATCACAGGTACAAAGGAAAACGGGAGTTTCTGCTATCCAGTTGGCATTTTTAGAAATCTATTTTGTCTTCACAGATGTTGCTTCGGTATCCAACCACACCTTCACCCTCCCACAGCTGTTTCTGAGAAATGGACAAGCAAATCACACCACGATGTGAGCAGCTGAAATCCTTACTCTCAGTGGGCACACAAGCACTCCCAGGGAATCTCTTGAAGCTGAGCATGTGGCATTCCCACTCTATCTGCCATGCACTTCTTCTGTACTGGAGCAAGCAGGCAAAGTTTGTCCCTGCAGCATTCCAAGGAGGCTGCATTGCTCACTTCACCTGGCTACCAGCATTCCTGCCATGAGAACTAAAAATGTGAATTCCACAGTTTGTCCTGGGTGCCTTCTTGGCAGTGCACACATGGAATAAAATCTCAATTAGCCATTGTATTATATTCTGCCATCATGGTAGTTTTGTATGCAACTATTTAGAATTACACCACATCACAGAAGTTTTCCTTGCCACAGACATCAAATCTTTGGGGAGATGACATCTGAATGTTTTCTGAATACCTTCTATGAGGGCTGTTTCCGCCTCTTTTGATGCAAGTCTTGGTGACCTAGTTTGAAGGTATCTTTCTGGTCTTTCCAACTTCTAACACATGAAGGTATTCTTCACACTCTTTTAATGATTGCTGTCTGTCTGGCTTTGGTTTAAATCTTGTATTAAATAAATTTTATGAAAGATATTAGACACAAGAAATTGGAAATCTTGATTCACTTGGTCCAATAAGTTATATAGGAAAACATAGTTTTCTGATCAACTCATATAATGCCCTCCCTCGCTTTTATTGAAAGACTTAACTATATATAAAGACAGAGAATGGTATAATGAACCCCTACATATCTAGCACTCAACTTTAGCCAGTGTTAATTGGCAAGTCTTGTTTTATCTATACCGATGTCCACCCAATATACTATTAAAAAACAAAGCCTATACATCATGTAATTTCACTCATAGATATTTCAGGATAAAGATTCATTTTTAAGCAAAACCACAATATCATTATCACACATGGAATTAAATTTAAATATCTTATCTTTTAGAGAACATTCTCAGCACAAATTTAGTGGAAGGACTGACCTACAACCTGAAATAGAGCACCCTGAAGGGAAGTTTGTGAGTACCTATGAGTCTCCCCAGGGATCCCCAAGTGTAGATTTGATGGGGTTAGGAGCTATAGCTTGTCAGCACTATATAGATGGAAATACCAGCCAGACACTTAGACAATCTGTTAGTGTAATCCTGTTGGGACTAAAGAGGCCTGGAGAAATTTAGGTTATACCAGATGTGGGATGGGGTATCTATAAGACAAATTAGATTGCACATGAAAATTCAAACCCTCCTCATCACCTTGATCCTTTATATGTCCTCTCGCTACTGCAAATGCACGTGTCTTCCTGTGTTGGGCTCCCAGTGGTCCCTGATATGTGGCCATCTTGTCAGTGTCTCCCGCCACGTGTCCCTAGTTTAACTTCACTGGAACTTAAGTTAGTCCTCAGTGTTTCCTTCTCAATTACCCAAAAAAATTCTCCTTTTTCCTCTGTGGTACTATTTAAGGGAAACAATTCCCCCTCCAGCTATCTGAAGCCACTATTAAGATGCCCCTTCCCTGGATTCTGTCACAGACACACACACAGACACCCCAACTCGCATGCTCCCTAGTGGCTGTCCAAGGTAATTCCTCCCACCCTGGGTCATGTTACCTCTTCACTGAAAGCTTTTTGTTCATGTCACTACACAGAGTTCCTCCTTTACTTTGTTATCTCCAGGGTGGATTGATCCCCGAGAGCATCTGAGCTAACTTCCATTAGTACTTATAATACTACATTGTCATTGTGTCAATTCCTGAAGTGTTTATTCCTCTGGATCCAGAAACCAGGTTGTTTTCATTGATGTAAGTATGAGACCCAAGGCAGGTCTTGGTACACAGCAGATGTACTATAAATGTTACTTGAATTCATAATGCTTGGCAAGGGGCTAGGGATTTAGCTCAGCGACACAGCGTCTGCCTGGCAAGTGCAAGGTCATGAGTTCGATTCCTGGTACCAGAAGAAAAAAACCATAATGTTTGGCAAGATTCCTGACTTCCCTCTCTCAATTTTAACCTCAAGTCAATGTTCACACATTCTCTCAAATGTGCATCTAATCCTCTCTCTCTC